>NW_024467102.1:0-140278 GCF_017591425.1 Ochotona curzoniae | reverse complement strand
CCCAGCCCCTCTTCCCGGCCCTGGCTTGGGTCTAGCCACGCACCTAGCGCCACCCGTCCATGGGTTGGGTCACTGTATCTCTGTTACAACGCTAGGCCCGGAAAGGGCCACACGTGGGGGTCCAGCCTCCCCGAAGCAGCCTTCCCAGTGAGCGGGAAGGCTGCTGGTTGCATTCTTGGAGACAGGATTGATCGGGCTTGAGGACCCAGGCCGCCATCTGCAGGGGGTCACATCCCCTTTCGCCAGCCCCGCCCCTCTTCCCGGCCCGGGCTTGGGTCTAGCCACGACCTTAGCGCCACCTGCCAGGGGATTGGGTCGCTGTACTTGGGTTACCACGCTAGGCCCGAAAAGTGCTACGCGTGGGGGTCCAGCCTCCTCGAAGCAGCCTTCTGAGTGGGCGTGAAGGCTGCTGGTTGCATTCTTGGAGACAGGCTTGATCTGGCTTGAGGACCCCAGCCGCCATCTGCAGGGAGTCACGTCCCCTTGCGCCGGCCCCGCCCCTCTTCCCGGCCAGGGCTTGGGTCTAGCCACGGCCCTAGGGCCACTGGCCCGGGGGTCGGGTTGCTGTACCTGGGTTACCACGCTAGGCCCGAAAAGGGCCACACGTGGGGGTACAGCCTCCCCGAAGCAGCCTTCCAAGTGGTCGTAATGGCTGCTGGTTGCATTCTTGGAGACAGGCTTGATCTGGCTTGAGGACCCCGGCCACCATCTGCAGGGGGTCACATCCCCTTGCGCCGGCCCATCCCCTCTTCCCGGCCCGGGCTTGGGTCTAGCCACGCCCCTAGGGCCACTGGCCCGGGGGTCGGGTTGCTGTACCTGGGTTACCACGCTAGGCCCGAAAAGGGCCACACGTGGGGGTCCAGGCTCCCCGAAGCAGCCTTCCAAGTGAGCGTGAAGGCTGCTGGTTGCATTCTTGGAGACAGGCTTGATCTGGCTTGAGGACCCCGGTCGCCATCTGCAGGGGGTCACATCCCCTTGCGCCGGCCTCGCCCCTCTTCCCAGCCAGGGCTTGGGTCTAGCCACGCCCCTAGCGCCACTGGCCCGGGTGTCGGGTCGCTGTACCTGGGTTACCACGCTAGGCCCGGAAAGGGCCACACGTGGGGGTTCAGCCTCCCCGAAGCACCATTCCAAGTGGGCGTGAAGGCTGCTGGTTGCATTCTTGGAGACAGGCTTGATCTGGCTTGAGGACCCTGGCCGCCATCTGATGGGGGTCACGTCCCCTTGCGCCGGCCCCGCCCCTCTTCCCGGCCCGGGCTTGGGTCTAGCCACGCCCCTAGCGCCACCAGCCTTGGGGTTGGGTCACTGTACCTGGGTTACCACGCTAGGCCCGAAAAGGGCCACACGTGCTGGTCCAGCCTCCCCGAAGCAGCCTTCCCAGTGAGCGGGGAGGCTGCTGGTTGAATTCCAGGAGACAGGCTTATCGGGCTTGAGGACCCTGGCCGCCATCTGCTGGGGGTCACGTCCCCTTGCGCCAGCCCCGCCCCTCTTCCCGGCCCAGGCTTGGGTCTAGCCACGGCCCTAGCGCCACCTGCCAGGGGATCGGGTCACTGTACCTGGGTTACCACACTAGGCCCGGAAAGGGCCACACGTGGGGGTCCAGCCTCCCCAAAGCAGCCTTCCGAGTGGGCGTGAAGGCTGCTGGTTGCATTCCGGGAGACAGGCTTGATCTGGCTTGAGGACCCCGGCCGCCATCTGCTGGGGGTCACGTCCCCTTGCGCCTGCCTCGCCCCTCATCCCGGCCCGGGCTTTGGTCTAGCCACGGCACTAGGGCCAATAGCCTTGAGGTCGGGTCACTGTACCTAGGTTACCACGCTAGGCCCGAAAAGGGCCAAACGTTTGGGTCCAGCCTCCCCGAAGCAGCCTTCCAAGTGGGCGTGAAGGCTGCTGGTTGCTTTCTTGGAGACAGGCTTGATCGGGCTTGAGGACCCAGGCCGCCATCTTCTGGGGGTCACGTCCCCTTGCGCAGGCCCAGCCCCTCTTCCCGGCCCGGGCTTGGGTCTAGCCACGCCCCTAGCGCCACTGGCCGGGGGTTCGGGTCACTGTACCTGGGTTAACAAGCTAGGCCCGAAAAGGGCCACATGTGGGGGTCCAGCCTCCCCGAAGCAGCCTTCCGAGTGGTCGTGAAGGCTGCTGGTTGCATTCTTGGAGACAGGCTTGATCTGGCTTGAGGACCCCGGCCGCCATGTGCTGGGGGTCATGTCCCCTTGCGCCGGCCCCGCCCCTCTTCCCGGCCCGAGCTTGGGTCTAGCCACGCCCCTAGAGCCACAGGTCCAGGGGTCGGGTCGCTGTACCTGGGTTACCACGCTAGGCCCAGAGGGGGCCACACGTGGGGGTCCAGCCTCCCCGAAGCAGCCTTCCGAGTGGTCGTGAAGGCTGCTGGTTGCATTCTTGGAGACAGGCTTGATCTGGCTTGAGGACCCCGGCCGCCATGTGCTGGGGGTCATGTCCCCTTGCGCCGGCCCCGCCCCTCTTCCCGGCCCGAGCTTGGGTCTAGCCACGCCCCTAGCGCCACCTGCCAGGGGTTCGGGTCGCTGTACCTGGGTTACCACGCTAGGCCCGGAAAGGGCCACACGTGGGGGTCCAGCCTCCCCGAAGCAGCTTTCCAAGTGGGCGTGAAGGCTGCTGGTTGCATTCTTGGAGACAGGATTGATCGGGCCTCAGGACCCCGGCCGCCATCTTCTGGGGGTCATGTCCCCTCACGCCGGCCCGCCCATCTTCCCGGCCCGGGCTTGGGACTAGCCACGCACCTAGCGCCACCTGCCAGGGGGTCGGGTCACTGTACCTGGGTTACCACGCTAGGCCCGAAAAGGGCCACACGTGGGGGTCCAGCCTCCCCGAAGCAGCCTTCCGAGTGGGCGTGAAGGCTGCTGGTTGCATTCTTGGAGACAGGCTTGATCGGGCTTGAGGACCCCGGCCGCCATCTGCTGGGGGTCACGTACCCTTTCGCCGGCCCCGCCCCTCTTCCCGGCCCGGGCTTGTGTCTAGCCACGCCCCGAGAGCCACCAGTCCTGGGTTCGGGTCGCTGTACCTGTGTTACCACGCTAGGCCCAAAAAGGGCCACACGCGGAGGTCCAGCCTCCCCGAAGCAGCCTTCCGAGTGGGCATGAAGGCTGCTGGTTGCATTCTTGGAGACAGGCTTGATCGGGCTTGAGGACCCCGGCGGCCATCTTCTTGTGGTCATGTCGCCGCACGCCGTACACGCCCATCTTCGCGGCCCAGGCTTGGGTCTAGCCACGCCCCTAGATCCACCTGCCAGGGGGTCGGGTCGCTGTACCTGGGTTACCACGCTAGGCCCGAAAAGGACCACACGTGGCGGTCCAGCCTCCCCGAAGCAGCCTTCCGAGTGGGCGTGAAGGCTGCTGGTTGCATTCTTGGAGACAGGCTTGATCGGGCTTGAGGACCCCGGCCGCCATTTGCCGGGGGTCACATCCCCTTGCGCCGGCCCCGCGCCTCTTCGCGGCCCAGGCTTGTGTCTAGCCACGCCCCTAGCGCCACTGGTCCAGGGGTCGGGTGGCTGTACCTGGGTTACCACACGAGGTCCGAAAAGGGCCACACGTGGGGTCCAGCCTCCTCGAAGTAGCCTTCCGAGTGGGCGTGAAGGCTGCTGGTTGCATTCTTGGAGACAGGCGTGATGTGGCTTGAGGACCCAGGCCGCCATCTTCTGGGGGTCATGTCCCCGCGCGCCGGCCCCACTCCTCTTCCCGGCCCGGGCTTGGGTCTAGCCACGCCCCTAGCGCCACGTGCCAGGGGGTCGGGTCGCTGTACCTGGGTTACCACGCTAGGCCCGGAAAGGGCCACACGTGGGGGTCCAGCTTCCCCGAAGCAGCCTTCTGAGTGGGCGTGAAGGCTGCTGGATGCATTCTGGGAGACAGGCTTGATCGGGCCTTAGGACCCCGGCCGCCATCTGCCGGGCGTCACGTCCCCTTGCGCAGGCCCCGCCCCTCTTCCCGGCCCAGGCTTGGGTCTAGCCACGCCCCTAGCGCCAGTGGCCCGGGGGTCGGGTCGCTGTACCTGGGTTACCACGCTAGGCCTGAAAAGTGCCACACGTGGGGGGTCCAGCCTCCCCGAAGCAGCCTTCTCAGTGGGCGTGAAGGCTGCTGGTTGCATTCTTGGAGACAGGCTTGATCTGGCTTCAGGACCCCGGCCGAAATCTGCTGGGGGTCATGTCCCCTTGCGCCGGCCCCGCCCATCTTCCCGGCCCGGGCTTGGGTCTAGCCACGCCCCTAGCGCCACTCGTCCAGGAGTCGGGTTGCTGTAATTGGGTTACCACGCTAGGCCCGGAAAGGGCCACACGTGGGGGTCCAGCCTCCCCGAAGCAGCCTTCCAAGTGGGCGTGAAGGCTGCTGGTTGCATTCTTGGAGACAGACTTGATCGGGCTTGAGGACCCCGGCTGCAATCTGACGGGGGTCACGTCTCCTTGCGCCGGCCCCACCCTTCTTCCCGGCCCGGGCTTGGGTCTAGCCACGGCCCTAGCGCCACTGGCCCGGTGGTTGGGTCGCTGTACCTGGGTTACCACGCTAGGCCCGAAAAGGTCCACACGTGGGGGTCCAGCCTCCCCGAAGCAGGCTTCCAAGTGGGCGTGAAGGCTGCTGGTTGCATTCCGGGAGACAGGCTTGATCTGGCTTGAGGACCCCGGCTGCCATCTACCGGGGGTCACGTCCCCTTTCGCCGGCCCCGCCCCTCTTCCCCGCCCGGGCTTGGGTCTAGCCACGCACCTAGCGCCACCAGCCTTGGGATCGGGTCGCTGTACCTTGGTTACCACGCTAGGCCCGAAAAGGGCTACGCGTGGGGGTCCAGCCTCTCCGAAGCAGCCTTCCCAGTTAGCAGGAAGGCTGCTGGTTGCATTCCAGGAGACAGGCTTGATCGGGCTTGAGGACCCCGGCCGCCATCTGCAGGGGGTCACGTCCCCTTTCGCCGGCCCCGCCCCTCTTCCCGGCCCGGGCTTGGGTCTAGCCACGACCCTAGCCCCACCAGTCCAGGGGTCGGGTCACTTTACCTGGGTTACCACGCTAGGCCTGAAAAGGGCCACACGTGCTGGTCCAGCCTCCCCGAAGCAGCCTTCCGAGTGGGCGTGAAGGCTGCTGGTTGCATTCTTGGAGACAGGCTTGATTGTGCTTGAGGACCCCGGCCGCCATCTGCTGGTGGTCACGTACCCTTTCGCCGGCCCCGCCCCTCTTCCTGGCCCGGGCTTGTGTCTAGCCACGCCCCTAGCGCCACCTGCCCGTGGGTCGGGTCACTGTACCTGGGTTACCACACTAGGCCCGGAAAGGGCCACACGTGGGGTTCCAGCCTCCCCGAAGCAGCCTTCCGAGTGGGCGTGAAGGCTGCTGGTTGCATTCTTGGAGACAGGCTTGATCGGGCTTGAGGACCCCGGCTGCCATCTGCAGGGGGTCACGTCCCCTTGCGTCTGCCCCGCCCCTCTTCCTGTCCCGGGCTTGGGTCTAGCCACGTCTCTAGCGCCACTGGCCGGGGGTTTGGGTCACTGTACCTGGGTTACCACGCTAGGCCCGAAAAGGGCTACACGTGGGGGGTCCAGCCTCCCCGAAGCAGCCTTCCCAGTGAGCGGGAAGGCTGCTGGTTGAATTCCAGGAGACAGGCTTGATCGGGCTTGAGGACCCAGGCCGCCATCTGCAGGGGGTCACGTCCCCTTTCGCCAGCCCCGCCCCTCTTCCCGGCCCAGGCTTGGGTCTAGCCACGGCCCTAGCGCCACCTTCCAGGGGATCGGGTCTCTGTACCTGGGTTACCATGCTAGGCCCGAAAAGGGCCACACGTGGGGGTCCAGCCTCCCCGAAGCAGCCTTCCAAGTGGGCGTGAAGGCTCCTGGTTGCATTCTTGGAGACAGGCTTGATCGGGCTTCAGGACCCCGGCCGCCATCTGCTGGGGGTCATGTCCCCGTGCGCCAGCCACGCCCCTCTTCCCGGCCCGGGCTTGGGTCTAGCCACAACCCTAGCCCCACCAGTCCAGGGGTCGGGTCACTTTACCTGGGTTACCACGCTAGGCCTGAAAAGGGCCACACGTGCTGGTCCAGCCTCCCCGAAGCAGCCTTCCGAGTGGGCGTGAAGGCTGCTGGTTGCATTCTTGGAGACAGGCTTGATTGTGCTTGAGGACCCCGGCCGCCATCTGCTGGTGGTCACGAACCCTTGCGCCGGCCCCGCCCCTCTTCCCGGCCCGGGCTTGGGTCTAGCCACGCCCCTAGCGCCACCTGCCCGTGGGTCGGGTCACTGTACCTGGGTTACCACACTAGGCCCGGAAAGGGCCACACGTGGGGGTCCAGCCTCCCCGAAGCAGCCTTCCGAGTGGGCGTGAAGGCTGCTGGTTGCATTCCAGGAGACAGGCTTGATCGGGCTTGAGGACCCCGGCTGCCATCTACCGGGGGTCACGTCCCCTTGCGTCTGCCCCGCCCCTCTTCCCGGCCCGGGCTTGGGTCTAGCCACGTCTCTAGCGCCACTGGCCGGGGGTTTGGGTCACTGTACCTGGGTTACCACGCTAGGCCCGAAAAGGGCTACACGTGGGGGGTCCAGCCTCCCCGAAGCAGCCTTCCCCGTGAGCGGGAAGGCTGCTGGTTGAATTCCAGGAGACAGGATTGATCGGGCTTGAGGACCCCGGCCGCCATCTGCAGGGGGTCACGTCCCCTTTCGCCAGCACCGCCCCTCTTCCCGGCCCAGGCTTGGGTCTAGCCACGGCCCTAGCGCCACCTGCCAGGGGATCGGGTCACTGTACCTGGGTTACCACGCTAGGCCCGAAAAGGGCCACACGTGGGGGTCCAGCCTCCCCGAAGCAGCCTTCCAAGTGGGCGTGAAGGCTCCTGGTTGCATTCTTGGAGACAGGCTTGATCGGGCTTCAGGACCCCTGCCGCCATCTGCTGGAGGTCATGTCCCCGTGCGCCAGCCACGCCCCTCTTCCCGGCCCGGGCTTGGGTCTAGCCACAACCCTAGCCCCACCAGTCCAGGGGTCGGGTCACTGTACCTGGGTTACCACGCTAGGCCCGAAAAGGGCCACACGTGTGGGTACAGCCTCCCCGAAGCAGCCTTCCAAGTGGGCGTGAAGGCTGCTGGTTGCATTCCGGGAGACAGGCTTGATCTGGCTTGAGGACCCAGGCCGCCATCTCCAGGAGTTCACGTCTCCTTGCGCCGGCCACGCCCCTCTTCCCGGTCCGGGCTTGGGTCTAGCCACGCCCCTAGGGCCACTGGCCTGGGGTCGGGTCGCTGTACCTGGGTTACCACGCTAGGCCCGAAAAGGGCCACACGTGGGGTTCCAGCCTCCCCAAAGCAGCCTTCTGAGTGGGCGTGAAGGCTGCTGCTTGCATTCCAGAAGACAGGCTTGATCAGGCTTGAGGACCCCGGCCGCCATCTGCAGGGGGTCACGTCCCCTTGCGCCGGCCCCGCCCCTCTTCCCGGCCCAGGCTTGGGTCTAGCCACGCCCCTAGCGCCAGTGGCCCGGGGGTCGGGTTGCTGTACCTGGGTTACCACGCTAGGCCCGAAAGGGCCACACGTGGGGGTACAGCCTCTCCGAAGCAGCATTCCGAGGAGGCGTAAAGGCTGCTGGTTGCATTCTTGGAGACAGGCTTGATCTGGCTTGAGGACACCGGCCGCCATTTGCCGGGGGTCACGTCCCCTTGCGCCGGCCCAGCCCCTCTTCCCGGCCCGGGCTTGGGTCTAGCCACGCCCCTAGGGCCACTGGCCCGGGGGTCGGGTTGCTGTACCTGGGTTACCACGCTAGGCCCGAAAAGGGCCACACGTGGGGGTACAGCCTCCCCGAAGCAGCATTCCGAGGAGGCGTAAAGGCTGCTGGTTGCATTCTTGGAGACAGGCTTGATCTGGCTTGAGGACACCGGCCGCCATTTGCCGGGGGTCACGTCCCCTTGCGCCGGCCCAGCCCCTCTTCCCGGCCCGGGCTTGGGTCTAGCCACGCCCCTAGGGCCACTGGTCCAGGGGTCGGGTCACTGTACCTGGGTTACCACGCTAGGCCCGAAAAGGGCCACACGTGGGGGTACAGCCTCCCCGAAGCAGCATTCCGAGGAGGCGTGAAGGCTGCTGGTTGCATTCTTGGAGACAGGCTTGATTAGGCTTGAGGACCCCTGCCACCATCTGCTGGGGGTCACGTCCCCTTGCGCCGGCCCAGCCCCTCTTCCCGGCCCGGGCTTGGGTCTAGCCACGCCCCTAGGGCCACTGGCCCGGGGGTCGGGTTGCTGTACCTGGGTTACCACGCTAGGCCCGAAAAGGGCCACACGTGGGGGTCCAGCCTCCCCAAGGAGCCTTCCAAGTGAGCGTGAAGGCTGCTGGTTGCATTCTTGGAGACAGGCTTGATCTGGCTTGAGGACCCCGGTTGCCATCTGCTGGCGGTCACGTGTCCTTGCGCCGGCCCCGCCCCTCTTCCCGGCCCAGGCTTGGGTCTAGCCACGGCCCTAGCGCCACTGGTCCAGGGGTCAGGTCTCTGAACCTTGGTTACCACGCTAGGCCCGAAAAGGGCTACACGTGGGGGGTCCAGCCTCCCCGAAGCAGCCTTCCCAGTGAGCGGTAAGGCTGCTGGTTGAATTCTGGGAGACAGGCTTGATCGGGCTTGAGGACCCGGCCGCCATCTGCTGGGGGTCACATCCCCTTTCGCTGGCCCCGCCCCTCTTCCCGGCCCTGGCTTGGGTCTAGCCACGCACCTAGCGCCACCCGTCCATGGGTCGGGTCACTGTATCTGGGTTACCACGCTAGGCCCGGCAAGGGCCACACGTGGGGGTCCAGCCTCCCCGAAGCAGCCTTCCAAGTGGGCGTGAAGGCTGCTGGTTGCATTCTTGGAGACAGACTTGATCGGGCTTGAGGACCCCGGCTGCAATCTGACGGGGGTCACGTCTCCTTGCGCCGGCCCCACCCTTCTTCCCGGCCCGGGCTTGGGTCTAGCCACGCCCTTAGCGCCACTGGCCCGGTGGTTGGGTCGCTGTACCTGGGTTACCACGCTAGGCCCGAAAAGGTCCACACGTGGGGGTCCAGCCTCCCCGAAGCAGGCTTCCAAGTGGGCGTGAAGGCTGCTGGTTGCATTCCGGGAGACAGGCTTGATCTGGCTTGAGGACCCCGGCTGCCATCTACCGGGGGTCACGTCCCCTTTCGCCGGCCCCGCCCCTCTTCCCCGCCCGGGCTTGGGTCTAGCCACGCCCCTAGCGCCACTGGCCGGGGTTCGGGTCACTTTACCTGGGTAACACGCTAGGCCCGAAAAGGGCTACGCATGGGGGGTCCAGCCTCCCCGAAGCAGCCTTCCGAGTGGGCGTGAAGGCTGCTGGTTGCATTCCGGGAGACAGGCTTGATCGGGCTTGAGGACCCCGGCTGCCATCTGCAGGGGGTCACGTCCCCTTGCGTCTGCCCTGCCCCTCTTCCTGTCCCGGGCTTGGGTCTAGCCACGTCTCTAGCGCCACTGGCCGGGGGTTTGGGTCACTGTACCTGGGATACCACGCTAGGCCCGAAAAGGGCTACACGTGGGGGGTCCAGCCTCCCCGAAGCAGCCTTCCCAGTGAGCGGGAAGGCTGCTGGTTGAATTCCAGGAGACAGGATTGATCGGGCTTGAGGACCCCGGTCGCCATCTGCAGGGGGTCACGTCCCCTTTCGCCAGCCCCGCCCCTCTTCCCGGCCCAGGCTTGGGTCTAGCCACGGCCCTAGCACCACCTGCCAGGGGATCGGGTCACTGTACCTGGGTTACCACGCTAGGCCCGGAAAGGGCCACACGTGGTGGTCCAGCCTCCCCGAAGCAGCCTTCCAAGTGGGCGTGAAGGCTCCTGGTTGCATTCTTGGAGACAGGCTTGATCGGGCTTCAGGACCCCGGCCGCCATCTGCTGGGGGTCATGTCACCGTGCGCCAGCCACGCCCCTCTTCCCGGCCCGGGCTTGGGTCTAGCCACAACCCTAGCCCCACCAGTCCAGGGGTCGGGTCACTTTACCTGGGTTACCACGCTAGGCCTGAAAAGGGCCACACGTGCTGGTCCAGCCTCCCCGAAGCAGTCTTCCGAGTGGGCGTGAAGGCTGCTGGTTGCATTCTTGGAGACAGGCTTGATTGTGCTTGAGGACCCAGGCCGCCATCTGCAGGGGGTCACGTCCCCTTTCGCCGGCCCCACCCTTCTTCCCGGCCCGGGCTTGGGTCTAGCCACGCCCCTAGCGCCACTGGCCCGGTGGTTGGGTCGCTGTATCTGGGTTACCACGCTAGGCCCGAAAAGGTCCACACGTGGGGGTCCAGCCTCCCCGAAGCAGCCTTCCCAGTTAGCAGGAAGGCTGCTGGTTGCATTCCGGGAGACAGGCTTGATCGGGCTTGAGGACCCCGGCTGCCATCTACCGGGGGTCACGTCCCCTTTCGCCGGCCCCGCCCCTCTTCCCAGCCCGGGCTTGGGTCTAGCCACGCCCCTAGGGCCACTGGCCCGGGGGTCGGGTTGCTGTACCTGGGTTACAACGCTAGGCCCGAAAAGGGCCACACGTGGGGGTAGAGCCTCCCCGAAGCAGCATTCTGAGGAGGCGTAAAGGCTGCTGGTTGCATTCCAGGAGACAGGCTTGATCTGGCTTGAGGACCCCGGCCGCCATTTGCCGGGGGTCACGTCCCCTTGCGCCGGCCCAGTCCCTCTTCCCGTCCCGGGCTTGGGTCTAGCCACGCCCCTAGGGCCACTGGCCCGGGGGTCGGGTTGCTGTACCTGGGTTACCACGCTAGGCCCGAAAAGGGCCACACGTGGGGGTCCAGCCTCCCCAAGGAGCCTTCCAAGTGAGCGTGAAGGCTGCTGGTTGCATTCTTGGAGACAGGCTTGATCTGGCTTGAGGACCCCGGCCGCCATCTGCTGGGGGTCACATCTCCTTGCGCCGGCCCCGACCGTCTTCCCGGCCCGGGCTTGGGTCTAGCCACTCCCCTAGCGCCACCAGCCTTGGGGTCGGGTCACTGTACCTGGGTTACCACGCTAGGCCCGAAAAGGGCCACACGTGGGGTTCCTGCCTCCCCGAAGCAGCCTTCCAAGTGGGCGTGAAGGCTGCTGCTTGAATTCCAGGAGAAAGGCTTGATCGGGCTTGAGGACCCCGGCCCCAATCCGCAGGGGGTCCGTCCCCTTGAGCCGGCCCCGCCCCTCTTCCCGGCCAGGGCTTGGGTCTAGCCACGCCCCTAGCGCCAGTGGCCCGGGGGTCGGGTCACTGTACCTGGGTTACCTCGCTAGGCCCGAAAAGGGCCACACGTGGGGGTACAGCCTCCCGAAGCAGCCTTCCAAGTGGACGTGAAGGCTGCTGGTTGCATTCTTGGAGACAGGCTTGATCTGGCTTGAGGACCCCGGCCGCCATCTGCTGGGGGTCACGTCCCCTTGCGCTGCCCCCGCCCCTCTTCCCAGCCCGGGCTTGTGTCTAGCCACGCCCCTAGCGCCACCTGCCCGTGTGTCGGGTCACTGTAACTGGGTTACCATTCTAGGCCTAAAAAGGGCCACACGTGGGGGTCCAGCCTCCCCGAAGCAGCCTTCCAAGTGGGCGTGAAGGCTGCTGGTTGCATTCCGGGAGACAGGCTTGATCGTGCTTCAGGACCCCGGCCGCCATTTTCTGGCGGTCACGTCCCCTTGCGCTGCCCCCGCCCCTCTTCCCAGCCAGGGCTTGTGTCTAGCCACGCCCCTAGCGCCACCTGCCCGTGTGTCGGGTCACTGTACCTGGGTTACCACACTATCCCCGGAAAAGGCAACACGTGGGGGTCCAGCCTCCCCGAAGCAGCCTTCTGAGTGGGCGTGAAGGCTGCTGGTTGCATTCTTGGAGACAGGCTTGATCTAGATTGAGGACCCTGGCCGCCATCTCCTGGGGGTCACGTCCCCTTACGCCAGCCACGCCCCTCTTCCCAGCCCGGGCTTGGGTCTAGCCACGCCCCTAGCGCCACTGGCCCGGGGGTCGGGTCGCTGTACCTGGGTTACCACGCTAAGCCCGAAAAGGGCCACACGTGGGGGTCCAGCCTCCCCGAAGCAGCCTTCCCAGTGGGCGTGAAGGCTGCTGGTTGCATTCCAGGAGACAGGCTTGATCGGGCTTGAGGACCCCTGCTGCCATCTGCAGGGGGTCACGCCCCAGCGCGGCGGCCCCACCCCTCTTCCTGGCCTGGGCTTGGGTCTAGCCACGGCCCTAGCGCCACCTGCCAGGGGATTGGGTCGCTGTACCTGGGTTATCACGCTAGGCCCTAAAAGGACCACACGTGGGGGTCCAGCCTCCCCGAAGCAGCCTTCCAAGTGGGCGTGAAGGCTCCTGGTTGCATTCTTGGAGACAGGCTTGATCTGGCTCAGGACCCCGGCCACAATCTGCTGGGGGTCATGTCCCCTTGCGCCAGCCACACCCCTCTTCCCGGCCCGGGCTTGGGTCTAGCCACGACCCTAGCCCCACCAGTCCAGGGGTCGGGTCACTGTACCTGGGTTACCACACTAGGCCCGAAAAGGGCCACACGTGGGGGTACAGCCTCCCCGAAGCAGCCTTCCAAGTGGGCGTGAAGGCTGCTGGTGGCATTCCGGGAGACAGGCTTGATCTGGCTTGAGGACCCCAGCCGCCATCTGCAGGGGGTCACGTCCCCTTGCGCCGGCCCAGCCCCTCTTCCCGGCCTGAGCTTGGGTCTAGCCACGCCCCTAGGGCCACTGGCCCGGTGGTTGGGTCGCTGTACCTGTGTTACCACGCTAGGCCCGAAAAGGTCCACACGTGGGGGTCCAGCCTCCCTGAAGCAGCCTTCCAAGTGGGCGTGAAGGCTGCTGGTTGCATTCTTGGAGACAGGCTTGATCGCGCTTGAGGACCCCGGCCGCCATCTGCTGGGGTTCACATCCCCTTGCGCCGGCCCAGCCCCTCTTCCCGGCCCTGGCTTGGGTCTAGCCACGCACCTAGTGCCACCCGTCCATGGGTTGGGTCACTGTATCTCTGTTACAACGCTAGGCCCGGAAACGGCCACACGTGGGGGTCCAGCCTTCCCGAAGCAGCCTTCCCAGTGAGCGGGAAGGCTGCTGGTTGAATTCCAGGAGACAGGATTGATCGGCTTGAGGACCCAGGCCGCCATCTGCAGGGGGTCACATCCCCTTTCGCCAGCCCCGCCCCTCTTCCCGGCCCGGGCTTGGGTCTAGCCACGACCTTAGCGCCACCTGCCAGGGGATTGGGTCGCTGTACCTGGGTTACCACGCTAGGCCCGAAAAGTGCTACGCGTGGGGGTCCAGCCTCCTCGAAGCAGCCTTCTGAGTGGGCGTGAAGGCTGCTGGTTGCATTCTTGGAGACAGGCTTGATCTGGCTTGAGGACCCCAGCCGCCATCTGCAGGGAGTCACGTCCCCTTGCGCTGGCCCCGCCCCTCTTCCCGGCCAGGGCTTGGGTCTAGCCACGCCCCTAGGGCCACTGGCCCGGGGGTCGGGTTGCTGTACCTGGGTTACCACGCTAGGCCCGAAAAGGGCCACACGTGGGGGTACAGCCTCCCCGAAGCAGCCTTCCAAGTGGTCGTAATGGCTGCTGGTTGCATTCTTGGAGACAGGCTTGATCTGGCTTGAGGACCCCGGCCACCATCTGCAGGGGGTCACATCCCCTTGCGCCGGCCCATCCCCTCTTCCCGGCCCGGGCTTAGGTCTAGCCACGCCCCTAGGGCCACTGGCCCGGGGGTCGGGTTGCTGTACCTGGGTTACCACGCTAGGCCCGAAAAGGGCCACACGTGGGGGTCCAGGCTCCCCGAAGCAGCCTTCCGAGTGAGCGTGAAGGCTGCTGGTTGCATTCTTGGAGACAGGCTTGATCTGGCTTGAGGACCCCGGCCGCCATCTGCAGGGGGTCACATCCCCTTGCGCCGGCCTCGCCCCTCTTCCCGGCCCGGGCTTGGGTCTAGCCACGCCCCTAGCGCCACCAGCCTTGGGGTTGGGTCACTGTACCTGGGTTACCACGCTAGGCCCGAAAAGGGCCACACGTGCTGGTCCAGCCTCCCCGAAGCAGCCTTCCCAGTGAGCGGGGAGGCTGCTGGTTGAATTCCAGGAGACAGGCTTATCGGGCTTGAGGACCCTGGCCGCCATCTGCTGGGGGTCACGTCCCCTTGCGCCAGCCCCGCCCCTCTTCCCGGCCCAGGCTTGGGTCTAGCCACGGCCCTAGCGCCACCTGCCAGGGGATCGGGTCACTGTACCTGGGTTACCACACTAGGCCCGGAAAGGGCCACACGTGCTGGTCCAGCCTCCCCAAAGCAGCCTTCCGAGTGGGCGTGAAGGCTGCTGGTTGCATTCCGGGAGACAGGCTTGATCTGGCTTGAGGACCCCGGCCGCCATCTGCTGGGGGTCACGTCCCCTTGCGCCTGCCTCGCCCCTCATCCCGGCCCGGGCTTTGGTCTAGCCACGGCACTAGGGCCAATAGCCTTGAGGTCGGGTCACTGTACCTAGGTTACCACGCTAGGCCCGAAAAGGGCCAAACGTTGGGGTCCAGCCTCCCCGAAGCAGCCTTCCAAGTGGGCGTGAAGGCTGCTGGTTGCATTCTTGGAGACAGGCTTGATCGGGCTTGAGGACCCAGGCCGCCATCTTCTGGGGGTCACGTCCCCTTGCGCAGGCCCAGCCCCTCTTCCCGGCCCGGGCTTGGGTCTAGCCACGCCCCTAGCGCCACTGGCCGGGGGTTCGGGTCACTGTACCTGGGTTAACAAGCTAGGCCCGAAAAGGGCCACATGTGGGGGTCCAGCCTCCCCGAAGCAGCCTTCCGAGTGTTCGTGAAGGCTGCTGGTTGCATTCTTGGAGACAGGCTTGATCTGGCTTGAGGACCCCGGCCGCCATGTGCTGGGGGTCATGTCCCCTTGCCCCGGCCCCGCCCCTCTTCCCGGCCCGAGCTTGGGTCTAGCCACGCCCCTAGAGCCACCAGTCCAGGGGTTGGGTCGCTGTACCTGTGTTACCACGCTAGGCCCGAAAAGGTCCACACGTGGGGGTCCAGCCTCCCTGAAGCAGCCTTCCAAGTGGGCGTGAAGGCTGCTGGTTGCATTCTTGGAGACAGGCTTGATCGCGCTTGAGGACCCCGGCCGCCATCTGCTGGGGTTCACATCCCCTTGCGCCGGCCCAGCCCCTCTTCCCGGCCCTGGCTTGGGTCTAGCCACGCACCTAGCGCCACCCGTCCATGGGTTGGGTCACTGTACTTGGGTTACCACGCTAGGCCCGGAAACGGCCACACGTGGGGGTCCAGCCTCCCGAAGCAGCCTTCCCAGTGAGCGGGAAGGCTGCTGGTTGAATTCCAGGAGACAGGATTGATCGGGCTTGAGGACCCAGGCCGCCATCTGCAGGGGGTCACGTCCCCTTGCGCCAGCCCCGCCCCTCTTCCCGGCCCGGGCTTGGGTCTACCCACGACCTAGCGCCACCTGCCAGGGGATCGGGTCAGCTGTACCTGGGTTACCACGCTAGGCCCGAAAAGGGCCACACGTGGGGGTCCAGCCTCCTCGAAGCAGCCTTCCGAGTGGGCGTGAAGGCTGCTGGTTGCATTCTTGGAGACAGGCTTGATCTGGCTTGAGGACCCCAGCCGCCATCTGCAGGGAGTCACGTCCCCTTGCGCCGGCCCCGCCCCTCTTCCCGGCCAGGGCTTGGGTCTAGCCACGGCCCTAGGGCCACTGGCCCGGGGGTCGGGTTGCTGTACCTGGGTTACCACGCTAGGCCCGAAAAGGGCCACACGTGGGGGTACAGCCTCCCCGAAGCAGCCTTCCAAGTGGTCGTGAAGGCTGCTGGTTGCATTCTTGGAGACAGGCTTGATCTGGCTTGAGGACCCCGGCCGCCATCTGCAGGGGGTCACATCCCCTTGCGCCGGCCCAGCCCCTCTTCCCGGCCCGGGCTTGGGTCTAGCCACGCCCCTAGGGCCACTGGCCGGGGGTCGGGTCGCTGTACCTGGGTTACCACGCTAGGCCCGAAAAGGGCCACACGTGGGGGTACAGCCTCCCCGAAGCAGCCTTCCGAGTGAGCGTGAAGGCTGCTGGTTGCATTCTTGGAGACAGGCTTGATCTGGCTTGAGGACCCCGGCCGCCATCTGCAGGGGGTCACGTCCCCTTGCGCCGGCCCGCCCCTCTTCCCGGCCCGGGCTTGGGTCTAGCCACGCCCCTAGCGCCACCAGCCAGGGGTTCGGGTCGCTGTACCTGGGTTACCACGCTAGGCCCGAAAAGGGCCACACGTGCGGGTCCAGCCTCCCCGAAGCAGCCTTCCCAGTGAGCGGGAAGGCTGCTGGTTGAATTCCAGGAGACAGGCTTGATCGGGCTTGAGGACCCTGGCCGCCATCTGCTGGGGGTCACGTCCCCTTGCGCCAGCCCCGCCCCTCTTCCCGGCCCAGGCTTGTGTCTAGCCACGGCCCTAGCGCCACCTGCCAGGGGATCGGGTCACTGTACCTGGGTTACCACACTAGGCCCGGAAAGGGCCACACGTGCTGGTCCAGCCTCCCCAAAGCAGCCTTCCGAGTGGGCGTGAAGGCTGCTGGTTGCATTCCGGGAGACAGGCTTGATCTGGCTTGAGGACCCCGGCCGCCATCTGCTGGGGGTCACGTCCCCTTGCGCCTGCCTCGCCCCTCATCCCGGCCCGGGCTTTGGTCTAGCCACGGCACTAGGGCCAATAGCCTTGAGGTCGGGTCACTGTACCTAGGTTACCACGCTAGGCCCGAAAAGGGCCAAACGTTTGGGTCCAGCCTCCCCGAAGCAGCCTTCCAAGTGGGCGTGAAGGCTGCTGGTTGCATTCTTGGAGACAGGCTTGATCGGGCTTGAGGACCCAGGCCGCCATCTTCTGGGGGTCACGTCCCCTTGCGCAGGCCCAGCCCCTCTTCCCGGCCCGGGCTTGGGTCTAGCCACGCCCCTAGCGCCACTGGCCGGGGGTTCGGGTCACTGTACCTGGGTTAACAAGCTAGGCCCGAAAAGGGCCACATGTGGGGGTCCAGCCTCCCCGAAGCAGCCTTCCGAGTGGTCGTGAAGGCTGCTGGTTGCATTCTTGGAGACAGGCTTGATCTGGCTTGAGGACCCCGGCCGCCATGTGCTGGGGGTCATGTCCCCTTGCCCCGGCCCCGCCCCTCTTCCCGGCCCGAGCTTGGGTCTAGCCACGCCCCTAGAGCCACCAGTCCAGGGGTCGGGTCGCTGTACCTGGGTTACCACGCTAGGCCCAGAGGGGGCCACACGTGGGGGTCCAGCCTCCCCGAAGCAGCCTTCTGAGTGGGCGTGAAGGCTGCTGGTTGCATTCTTGGAGACAGGCTTGATCGGGCTTGAGGACACTGGCCGCCATCTGCTGGGGGTCACGCGCCTTTCGCCGGCCCCACCCCTCTTCCTGGCCCGGGCTTGGGTCTAGCCACGCCCCTAGCGCCACCTGCCAGGGGTTCGGGTCGCTGTACCTGGGTTACCACGCTAGGCCCGGAAAGGGCCACATGTGGGGGTCCAGCCTCCCCGAAGCAGCTTTCCAAGTGGGCGTGAAGGCTGCTGGTTGCATTCTTGGAGACAGGCTTGATCGGGCCTCAGGACCCCGGCCGCCATCTTCTGGGGGTCATGTCCCCTCACGCCGGCCCGCCCATCTTCCCGGCCCGGGCTTGGGACTAGCCACGCACCTAGCGCCACCTGCCAGGGGGTCGGGTCACTGTACCTGGGTTACCACGCTAGGCCCGAAAAGGGCCACACGTGGGGGTCCAGCCTCCCCGAAGCAGCCTTCCGAGTGGGCGTGAAGGCTGCTGGTTGCATTCTTGGAGACAGGCTTGATCGGGCTTGAGGACCCCGGCCGCCATCTGCTGGGGGTCACGTACCCTTTCGCCGGCCCCGCCCCTCTTCCCGGCCCGGGCTTGTGTCTAGCCACGCCCCGAGAGCCACCAGTCCTGGGGTCGGGTCGCTATACCTGTGTTACCACGCTAGGCCCAAAAAGGGCCACACGCGGAGGTCCAGCCTCCCCGAAGCAGCCTTCCGAGTGGGCATGAAGGCTGCTGGTTGCATTCTTGGAGACAGGCTTGATCGGGCTTGAGGACCCCGGCGGCCATCTTCTTGTGGTCATGTCGCCGCACGCCGTACACGCCCATCTTCGCGGCCCGGGCTTGGGTCTAGCCACGCCCCTAGATCCACCTGCCAGGGGGTCGGGTCGCTGTACCTGGGTTACCACGCTAGGCCCGAAAAGGGCCACACGTGGTGGTCCAGCCTCCCCGAAGCAGCCTTCCAAGTGGGCGTGAAGGCTCCTGGTTGCATTCTTGGAGACAGGCTTGATCGGGCTTCAGGACCCCGGCCGCCATCTGCTGGGGGTCATGTCACCGTGCGCCAGCCACGCCCCTCTTCCCGGCCCGGGCTTGGGTCTAGCCACAACCCTAGCCCCACCAGTCCAGGGGTCGGGTCACTTTACCTGGGTTACCACGCTAGGCCTGAAAAGGGCCACACGTGCTGGTCCAGCCTCCCCGAAGCAGTCTTCCGAGTGGGCGTGAAGGCTGCTGGTTGCATTCTTGGAGAAAGGCTTGATTGTGCTTGAGGACCCAGGCCGCCATCTGCAGGGGGTCACGTCCCCTTTCGCCGGCCCCACCCTTCTTCCCGGCCCGGGCTTGGGTCTAGCCACGCCCTTAGCGCCACTGGCCCGGTGGTTGGGTCGCTGTACCTGGGTTACCACGCTAGGCCCGAAAAGGTCCACACGTGGGGGTCCAGCCTCCCCGAAGCAGCCTTCCCAGTTAGCAGGAAGGCTGCTGGTTGCATTCCGGGAGACAGGCTTGATCGGGCTTGAGGACCCCGGCTGCCATCTACCGGGGGTCACGTCCCCTTTCGCCGGCCCCGCCCCTCTTCCCGGCCCGGGCTAGGGTCTAGCAACGCCCCTAGCGCCACTGGCCCGGAGGTCGGGTCGCTGTACCTGGGTTACCACGCTAGGCCCGAAAAGGGCTACGCGTGGGGGTCCAGCCTCCCCGAAGCAGCCTTCCCAGTTAGCAGGAAGGCTGCTGGTTGCATTCCAGGAGACAGGCTTGATCGGGCTTGAGGACCCCGGCCGCCATCTGCAGGGGGTCACGTCCCCTTTCGCCGGCCCCGCCCCTCTTCCCAGCCCGGGCTTGGGTCTAGCCACGCCCCTAGGGCCACTGGCCCGGGGGTCGGGTTGCTGTACCTGGGTTACAACGCTAGGCCCGAAAAGGGCCACACGTGGGGGTAGAGCCTCCCCGAAGCAGCATTCTGAGGAGGCGTAAAGGCTGCTGGTTGCATTCCAGGAGACAGGCTTGATCTGGCTTGAGGACCCCGGCCGCCATTTGCCGGGGGTCACGTCCCCTTGCGCCGGCCCAGTCCCTCTTCCCGGCCCGGGCTTGGGTCTAGCCACGCCCCTAGGGCCACTGGCCCGGGGGTCGGGTTGCTGTACCTGGGTTACCACGCTAGGCCCGAAAAGGGCCACACGTGGGGGTCCAGCCTCCCCAAGGAGCCTTCCAAGTGAGCGTGAAGGCTGCTGGTTGCATTCTTGGAGACAGGCTTGATCTGGCTTGAGGACCCCGGCCGCCATCTGCTGGGGGTCACATCTCCTTGCGCCGGCCCCGACCGTCTTCCCGGCCCGGGCTTGGGTCTAGCCACTCCCCTAGCGCCACCAGCCTTGGGGTCGGGTCACTGTACCTGGGTTACCACGCTAGGCCCGAAAAGGGCCACACGTGGGGTTCCTGCCTCCCCGAAGCAGCCTTCCAAGTGGGCGTGAAGGCTGCTGCTTGAATTCCAGGAGAAAGGCTTGATCGGGCTTGAGGACCCCAGCCCCAATCTGCAGGGGGTCCGTCCCCTTGAGCCGGCCCCGCCCCTCTTCCCGGCCAGGGCTTGGGTCTAGCCACGCCCCTAGCGCCAGTGGCCCGGGGGTCGGGTCACTGTACCTGGGTTACCTCGCTAGGCCCGAAAAGGGCCACACGTGGGGGTACAGCCTCCCCGAAGCAGCCTTCCAAGTGGACGTGAAGGCTGCTGGTTGCATTCTTGGAGACAGGCTTGATCTGGCTTGAGGACCCCGGCCGCCATCTGCTGGGGGTCACGTCCCCTTGCGCTGCCCCCGCCCCTCTTCCCAGCCCGGGCTTGTGTCTAGCCACGCCCCTAGCGCCACCTGCCCGTGTGTCGGGTCACTGTAACTGGGTTACCATTCTAGGCCTAAAAAGGGCCACACGTGGGGGTCCAGCCTCCCCGAAGCAGCCTTCCAAGTGGGCGTGAAGGCTGCTGGTTGCATTCCGGGAGACAGGCTTGATCGTGCTTCAGGACCCCGGCCGCCATTTTCTGGCGGTCACATCCCCTTGCGCTGCCCCCGCCCCTCTTCCCAGCCAGGGCTTGTGTCTAGCCACGCCCCTAGCGCCACCTGCCCGTGTGTCGGGTCACTGTACCTGGGTTACCACACTATCCCCGGAAAAGGCAACACGTGGGGGTCCAGCCTCCCCGAAGCAGCCTTCTGAGTGGGCGTGAAGGCTGCTGGTTGCATTCTTGGAGACAGGCTTGATCTAGATTGAGGACCCTGGCCGCCATCTCCTGGGGGTCACGTCCCCTTACGCCAGCCACGCCCCTCTTCCCAGCCCGGGCTTGGGTCTAGCCACGCCCCTAGCGCCACTGGCCCGGGGGTCGGGTCGCTGTACCTGGGTTACCACGCTAAGCCCGAAAAGGGCCACACGTGGGGGTCCAGCCTCCCCGAAGCAGCCTTCCCAGTGGGCGTGAAGGCTGCTGGTTGCATTCCAGGAGACAGGCTTGATCGGGCTTGAGGACCCCTGCTGCCATCTGCAGGGGGTCACGCCCCTGCGCGGCGGCCCCACCCCTCTTCCTGGCCTGGGCTTGGGTCTAGCCACGGCCCTAGCGCCACCTGCCAGGGGATTGGGTCGCTGTACCTGGGTTATCACGCTAGGCCCTAAAAGGACCACACGTGGGGGTCCAGCCTCCCCGAAGCAGCCTTCCAAGTGGGCGTGAAGGCTCCTGGTTGCATTCTTGGAGACAGGCTTGATCTGGCTCAGGACCCCGGCCACAATCTGCTGGGGGTCATGTCCCCTTGCGCCAGCCACACCCCTCTTCCCGGCCCGGGCTTGGGTCTAGCCACGACCCTAGCCCCACCAGTCCAGGGGTCGGGTCACTGTACCTGGGTTACCACACTAGGCCCGAAAAGGGCCACACGTGGGGGTACAGCCTCCCCGAAGCAGCCTTCCAAGTGGGCGTGAAGGCTGCTGGTGGCATTCCGGGAGACAGGCTTGATCTGGCTTGAGGACCCCAGCCGCCATCTGCAGGGGGTCACGTCCCCTTGCGCCGGCCCAGCCCCTCTTCCCGGCCTGAGCTTGGGTCTAGCCACGCCCCTAGGGCCACTGGCCCGGTGGTTGGGTCGCTGTACCTGTGTTACCACGCTAGGCCCGAAAAGGGCCACACGTGGGGGTCCAGCCTCCCTGAAGCAGCCTTCCAAGTGGGCGTGAAGGCTGCTGGTTGCATTCTTGGAGACAGGCTTGATCGCGCTTGAGGACCCAGGCCGCCATCTGCTGGGGTTCACATCCCCTTGCGCCGGCCCAGCCCCTCTTCCCGGCCCTGGCTTGGGTCTAGCCACGCACCTAGTGCCACCCGTCCATGGGTTGGGTCACTGTATCTCTGTTACAACGCTAGGCCCGGAAACGGCCACACGTGGGGGTCCAGCCTTCCCGAAGCAGCCTTCCCAGTGAGCGGGAAGGCTGCTGGTTGAATTCCAGGAGACAGGATTGATCGGGCTTGAGGACCCAGGCCGCCATCTGCAGGGGGTCACATCCCCTTTCGCCAGCCCCGCCCCTCTTCCCGGCCCGGGCTTGGGTCTAGCCACGACCTTAGCGCCACCTGCCAGGGGATTGGGTCGCTGTACTTGGGTTACCACGCTAGGCCCGAAAAGTGCTACGCGTGGGGGTCCAGCCTCCTCGAAGCAGCCTTCTGAGTGGGCGTGAAGGCTGCTGGTTGCATTCTTGGAGACAGGCTTGATCTGGCTTGAGGACCCCAGCCGCCATCTGCAGGGAGTCACGTCCCCTTGCGCCGGCCCCGCCCCTCTTCCCGGCCAGGGCTTGGGTCTAGCCACGCCCCTAGGGCCACTGGCCCGGGGGTCGGGTTGCTGTACCTGGGTTACCACGCTAGGCCCGAAAAGGGCCACACGTGGGGGTACAGCCTCCCCGAAGCAGCCTTCCAAGTGGTCGTAATGGCTGCTGGTTGCATTCTTGGAGACAGGCTTGATCTGGCTTGAGGACCCCGGCCACCATCTGCAGGGGGTCACATCCCCTTGCGCCGGCCCATCCCCTCTTCCCGGCCCGGGCTTAGGTCTAGCCACGCCCCTAGGGCCACTGGCCCGGGGGTCGGGTTGCTGTACCTGGGTTACCACGCTAGGCCCGAAAAGGGCCACACGTGGGGGTCCAGGCTCCCCGAAGCAGCCTTCCGAGTGAGCGTGAAGGCTGCTGGTTGCATTCTTGGAGACAGGCTTGATCTGGCTTGAGGACCCTGGCCGCCATCTGATGGGGGTCACGTCCCCTTGCGCCGGCCCCGCCCCTCTTCCCGGCCCGGGCTTGGGTCTAGCCACGCCCCTAGCGCCACCAGCCTTGGGGTTGGGTCACTGTACCTGGGTTACCACGCTAGGCCCGAAAAGGGCCACACGTGCTGGTCCAGCCTCCCCGAAGCAGCCTTCCCAGTGAGCGGGGAGGCTGCTGGTTGAATTCCAGGAGACAGGCTTATCGGGCTTGAGGACCCTGGCCGCCATCTGCTGGGGGTCACGTCCCCTTGCGCCAGCCCCGCCCCTCTTCCCGGCCCAGGCTTGGGTCTAGCCACGGCCCTAGCGCCACCTGCCAGGGGATCGGGTCACTGTACCTGGGTTACCACACTAGGCCCGGAAAGGGCCACACGTGCTGGTCCAGCCTCCCCAAAGCAGCCTTCCGAGTGGGCGTGAAGGCTGCTGGTTGCATTCCGGGAGACAGGCTTGATCTGGCTTGAGGACCCCGGCCGCCATCTGCTGGGGGTCACGTCCCCTTGCGCCTGCCTCGCCCCTCATCCCGGCCCGGGCTTTGGTCTAGCCACGGCACTAGGGCCAATAGCCTTGAGGTCGGGTCACTGTACCTAGGTTACCACGCTAGGCCCGAAAAGGGCCAAACGTTTGGGTCCAGCCTCCCCGAAGCAGCCTTCCAAGTGGGCGTGAAGGCTGCTGGTTGCTTTCTTGGAGACAGGCTTGATCGGGCTTGAGGACCCAGGCCGCCATCTTCTGGGTGTCACGTACCCTTGCGCAGGCCCAGCCCCTCTTCCCGGCCCGGGCTTGGGTCTAGCCACGCCCCTAGCGCCACTGGCCGGGGGTTCGGGTCACTGTACCTGGGTTAACAAGCTAGGCCCGAAAAGGGCCACATGTGGGGGTCCAGCCTCCCCGAAGCAGCCTTCCGAGTGGTCGTGAAGGCTGCTGGTTGCATTCTTGGAGACAGGCTTGATCTGGCTTGAGGACCCCGGCCGCCATGTGCTGGGGGTCATGTCCCCTTGCGCCGGCCCCGCCCCTCTTCCCGGCCCGAGCTTGGGTCTAGCCACGCCCCTAGAGCCACCAGTCCAGGGGTCGGGTCGCTGTACCTGGGTTACCACGCTAGGCCCAGAGGGGGCCACACGTGGGGGTCCAGCCTCCCCGAAGCAGCCTTCTGAGTGGGCGTGAAGGCTGCTGCTTGCATTCTTGGAGACAGGCTTGATCGGGCTTGAGGACACTGGCCGCCATCTGCTGGGGGTCACGCGCCTTTCGCCGGCCCCACCCCTCTTCCTGGCCCGGGCTTGGGTCTAGCCACGCCCCTAGCGCCACCTGCCAGGGGTTCGGGTCGCTGTACCTGGGTTACCACGCTAGGCCCGGAAAGGGCCACATGTGGGGGTCCAGCCTCCCCGAAGCAGCTTTCCAAGTGGGCGTGAAGGCTGCTGGTTGCATTCTTGGAGACAGGCTTGATCGGGCCTCAGGACCCCGGCCGCCATCTTCTGGGGGTCATGTCCCCTCACGCCGGCCCGCCCATCTTCCCGGCCCGGGCTTGGGTCTAGCCACGCACCTAGCGCCACCTGCCAGGGGGTCGGGTCACTGTACCTGGGTTACCACGCTAGGCCCGAAAAGGGCCACACGTGGGGGTCCAGCCTCCCCGAAGCAGCCTTCCGAGTGGGCGTGAAGGCTGCTGGTTGCATTCTTGGAGACAGGCTTGATCGGGCTTGAGGACCCCGGCCGCCATCTGCTGGGGGTCACGTCCCCTTGCGCCGGCCCCGCCCCTCTTCCCGGCCCAGGCTTGGGTCTAGCCACGCCCCTAGCGCCACTGGTCCAGGGGTCGGGTCGCTGTACCTGGGTTACCACGCTAGGCCCGAAAAGGGCCACACGTGGGGGTCCAGCCTCCCCGAAGCAGCCTTCCGAGTGGGCATGAAGGCTGCTGGTTGCATTCTGGGAGACAGGCTTGATCGGGCTTGAGGACCCCGGCCGCCATCTGCTGGGGGTCACGTCCCCTTGCGCCGGCCCCGCCCATCTTCCCGGCCCAGGCTTGGGTCTAGCCACGCCCCTAGCGCCACCTGCCAGGGGGTCGGGTCGCTGTACCTGGGTTACCACGCTAGGCCCGAAAAGGGCCACACGTGGGGGTCCAGCCTCCCCGAAGCAGCCTTCCAAGTGGGCGTGAAGGCTCCTGGTTGCATTCTTGGAGACAGGCTTGATCTGGCTCAGGACCCCGGCCACAATCTGCTGGGGGTCATGTCCCCTTGCGCCAGCCACACCCCTCTTCCCGGCCCGGGCTTGGGTCTAGCCACGACCCTAGCCCCACCAGTCCAGGGGTCGGGTCACTGTACCTGGGTTACCACACTAGGCCCGAAAAGGGCCACACGTGGGGGTACAGCCTCCCCGAAGCAGCCTTCCAAGTGGGCGTGAAGGCTGCTGGTGGCATTCCGGGAGACAGGCTTGATCTGGCTTGAGGACCCCAGCCGCCATCTGCAGGGGGTCACGTCCCCTTGCGCCGGCCCAGCCCCTCTTCCCGGCCTGAGCTTGGGTCTAGCCACGCCCCTAGGGCCACTGGCCCGGTGGTTGGGTCGCTGTACCTGTGTTACCACGCTAGGCCCGAAAAGGGCCACACGTGGGGGTCCAGCCTCCCTGAAGCAGCCTTCCAAGTGGGCGTGAAGGCTGCTGGTTGCATTCTTGGAGACAGGCTTGATCGCGCTTGAGGACCCAGGCCGCCATCTGCTGGGGTTCACATCCCCTTGCGCCGGCCCAGCCCCTCTTCCCGGCCCTGGCTTGGGTCTAGCCACGCACCTAGTGCCACCCGTCCATGGGTTGGGTCACTGTATCTCTGTTACAACGCTAGGCCCGGAAACGGCCACACGTGGGGGTCCAGCCTTCCCGAAGCAGCCTTCCCAGTGAGCGGGAAGGCTGCTGGTTGAATTCCAGGAGACAGGATTGATCGGGCTTGAGGACCCAGGCCGCCATCTGCAGGGGGTCACATCCCCTTTCGCCAGCCCCGCCCCTCTTCCCGGCCCGGGCTTGGGTCTAGCCACGACCTTAGCGCCACCTGCCAGGGGATTGGGTCGCTGTACTTGGGTTACCACGCTAGGCCCGAAAAGTGCTACGCGTGGGGGTCCAGCCTCCTCGAAGCAGCCTTCTGAGTGGGCGTGAAGGCTGCTGGTTGCATTCTTGGAGACAGGCTTGATCTGGCTTGAGGACCCCAGCCGCCATCTGCAGGGAGTCACGTCCCCTTGCGCCGGCCCCGCCCCTCTTCCCGGCCAGGGCTTGGGTCTAGCCACGCCCCTAGGGCCACTGGCCCGGGGGTCGGGTTGCTGTACCTGGGTTACCACGCTAGGCCCGAAAAGGGCCACACGTGGGGGTACAGCCTCCCCGAAGCAGCCTTCCAAGTGGTCGTAATGGCTGCTGGTTGCATTCTTGGAGACAGGCTTGATCTGGCTTGAGGACCCCGGCCACCATCTGCAGGGGGTCACATCCCCTTGCGCCGGCCCATCCCCTCTTCCCGGCCCGGGCTTAGGTCTAGCCACGCCCCTAGGGCCACTGGCCCGGGGGTCGGGTTGCTGTACCTGGGTTACCACGCTAGGCCCGAAAAGGGCCACACGTGGGGGTCCAGGCTCCCCGAAGCAGCCTTCCGAGTGAGCGTGAAGGCTGCTGGTTGCATTCTTGGAGACAGGCTTGATCTGGCTTGAGGACCCTGGCCGCCATCTGATGGGGGTCACGTCCCCTTGCGCCGGCCCCGCCCCTCTTCCCGGCCCGGGCTTGGGTCTAGCCACGCCCCTAGCGCCACCAGCCTTGGGGTTGGGTCACTGTACCTGGGTTACCACGCTAGGCCCGAAAAGGGCCACACGTGCTGGTCCAGCCTCCCCGAAGCAGCCTTCCCAGTGAGCGGGGAGGCTGCTGGTTGAATTCCAGGAGACAGGCTTATCGGGCTTGAGGACCCTGGCCGCCATCTGCTGGGGGTCACGTCCCCTTGCGCCAGCCCCGCCCCTCTTCCCGGCCCAGGCTTGGGTCTAGCCACGGCCCTAGCGCCACCTGCCAGGGGATCGGGTCACTGTACCTGGGTTACCACACTAGGCCCGGAAAGGGCCACACGTGCTGGTCCAGCCTCCCCAAAGCAGCCTTCCGAGTGGGCGTGAAGGCTGCTGGTTGCATTCCGGGAGACAGGCTTGATCTGGCTTGAGGACCCCGGCCGCCATCTGCTGGGGGTCACGTCCCCTTGCGCCTGCCTCGCCCCTCATCCCAGCCCGGGCTTTGGTCTAGCCACGGCACTAGGGCCAATAGCCTTGAGGTCGGGTCACTGTACCTAGGTTACCACGCTAGGCCCGAAAAGGGCCAAACGTTTGGGTCCAGCCTCCCCGAAGCAGCCTTCCAAGTGGGCGTGAAGGCTGCTGGTTGCTTTCTTGGAGACAGGCTTGATCGGGCTTGAGGACCCAGGCCGCCATCTTCTGGGGGTCACGTACCCTTGCGCAGGCCCAGCCCCTCTTCCCGGCCCGGGCTTGGGTCTAGCCACGCCCCTAGCGCCACTGGCCGGGGGTTCGGGTCACTGTACCTGGGTTAACAAGCTAGGCCCGAAAAGGGCCACATGTGGGGGTCCAGCCTCCCCGAAGCAGCCTTCCGAGTGGTCGTGAAGGCTGCTGGTTGCATTCTTGGAGACAGGCTTGATCTGGCTTGAGGACCCCGGCCGCCATGTGCTGGGGGTCATGTCCCCTTGCGCCGGCCCCGCCCCTCTTCCCGGCCCGAGCTTGGGTCTAGCCACGCCCCTAGAGCCACCAGTCCAGGGGTCGGGTCGCTGTACCTGGGTTACCACGCTAGGCCCAGAGGGGGCCACACGTGGGGGTCCAGCCTCCCCGAAGCAGCCTTCTGAGTGGGCGTGAAGGCTGCTGCTTGCATTCTTGGAGACAGGCTTGATCGGGCTTGAGGACACTGGCCGCCATCTGCTGGGGGTCACGCGCCTTTCGCCGGCCCCACCCCTCTTCCTGGCCCGGGCTTGGGTCTAGCCACGCCCCTAGCGCCACCTGCCAGGGGTTCGGGTCGCTGTACCTGGGTTACCACGCTAGGCCCGGAAAGGGCCACATGTGGGGGTCCAGCCTCCCCGAAGCAGCTTTCCAAGTGGGCGTGAAGGCTGCTGGTTGCATTCTTGGAGACAGGCTTGATCGGGCCTCAGGACCCCGGCCGCCATCTTCTGGGGGTCATGTCCCCTCACGCCGGCCCGCCCATCTTCCCGGCCCGGGCTTGGGACTAGCCACGCACCTAGCGCCACCTGCCAGGGGGTCGGGTCACTGTACCTGGGTTACCACGCTAGGCCCGAAAAGGGCCACACGTGGGGGTCCAGCCTCCCCGAAGCAGCCTTCCGAGTGGGCGTGAAGGCTGCTGGTTGCATTCTTGGAGACAGGCTTGATCGGGCTTGAGGACCCCGGCCGCCATCTGCTGGGGGTCATGTCCCCTTGCGCCGGCCCCACTCCTCTTCCCGGCCCAGGCTTGGGTCTAGCCACGCCCCTAGCGCCACTGGTCCAGGGGTCGGGTCGCTGTACCTGGGTTACCACGCTAGGCCCGGAAAGGGCCACACGTGGGGGTCCAGCCTCCCCGAAGCATCCTTCTGAGTGGGCATGAAGGCTGCTGGATGCATTCTGGGAGACAGGCTTGATCGGGCTTGAGGACCCCGGCCGCCATCTTCTGGGGGTCACGTCCCCGCGCGCCGGCCCCGCCCATCTTCCCGGCCCAGGCTTGGGTCTAGCCACGCCCATAGCGCCACCTGCCAGGGGGTCGGGTCGCTGTACCTGGGTTACCACGCTAGGCCCGAAAAGGGCCACACGTGGGGGTCCAGCCTCCCCGAAGCAGCCTTCTGAGTGGGCGTTAAGGCTGCTGGATGCATTCTTGGAGACAGGCTTGATCGTGCTTGAGGACCCCGGCTGCGATTTACCGGGGGTCACGTACCCTTGCGCCGGCCCCGCCCCTCTTCCCGGCCCAGGCTTGGTTCTAGCAACGCCCCTAGCGCCACTGGCCCGGAGGTCGGGTCGCTGTACCTGGGATACAGCAATAGGCCCGAAAAGGGCCACACGTGGGGGGACCAGCCTCCTCGAAGCAGCTTTCTGAGTGGGCGTGAAGGCTGCTGGTTGCATTCTTGGAGACAGGCTTGATCGGGCTTGAGGACCCTGGCCGCCATCTGCTGGGGGTCACGTCCCCTTGCGTCTGCCCCGCCCCTCTTCCCGGCCCGGGTTGGGTCTAGCCACGTCTCTAGCGCCACTGGCCGGGGGTTTGGGTCACTGTACCTGGGTTACCACGCTAGGCCCGAAAAGGGCTACACGTGGGGGTCCAGCCTCCCCGAAGCAGCCTTCCCAGTGAGCGGAAGGCTGCTGGTTGAATTCCAGGAGACAGGATTGATCGGGCTTGAGGACCCAGGCCGCCATCTGCAGGGGGTCACGTCCCCTTTCGCCAGCCCCGCCCCTCTTCTCGGCCCAGGCTTGGGTCTAGCCACGGCCCTAGCGCCACCTGCCAGGGGATCGGGTCACTGTACCTGGGTTACCACGCTGGTCCCGAAAAGGGCCACACGTGGGGGTCCAGCCTCCCCGAAGCAGCCTTCCAAGTGGGCGTGAAGGCTCCTGGTTGCATTCTTGGAGACAGGCTTGATCGTGCTTCAGGACCCCGGCCGCCATCTGCTGGGGGTCATGTCCCCGTGCGCCAGCCACGCCCCTCTTCCCGGCCCGGGCTTGGGTCTAGCCACGACCCTAGCCCCACCAGTCCAGGGGTCGGGATGCTGTACCTGGGTTACCACGCTAGGCCCGAAAAAGGCCACACGTGTGGGTACAGCCTCCCCGAAGCAGCCTTCCAAGTGGGCGTGAAGGCTGCTGGTTGCATTCCGGGAGACAGGCTTGATCTGGCTTGAGGACCCAGGCCGCCATCTCCAGGAGGTCACGTCCCCTTGCGCCGGCCACGCCCCTCTTCCCGGCTCGGGCTTAGGTCTAGCCACGCCCCTAGGGCCACTGGCCTGGGGTCAGGTCGCTGTACCTGGGTTACCACGCTAGGCCCGAAAAGGGCCACACGTGGGGTTCCAGCCTCCCCAAAGCAGCCTTCTGAGTGGGCGTGAAGGCTGCTGGTTGCATTCCAGAAGACAGGCTTGATCAGGCTTGAGGACCCCAGCCGCCATCTGCAGGGGGTCACGTCCCCTTGCGCCGGCCCCGCCCCTCTTCCCGGCCCAGGCTTGGGTCTAGCCACGCCCCTAGCGCCACTGGCCCGGGGGTCGGGTTGCTGTACCTGGGTTACCACGCTAGGCCCGAAAAGGGCCACACGTGGGGGTACAGCCTCCCTGAAGCAGCATTCCGAGGAGGCGTAAAGGCTGCTGGTTGCATTCTTGGAGACAGGCTTGATCTGGCTTGAGGACACCGGCCGCCATTTGCCGGGGGTCACGTCCCCTTTCGCCGGCCCAGCCCCTCTTCCCGGCCCGGGCTTGGGTCTAGCCACGCCACTAGGGCCACTGGCCCGGGGGTCGGGTTGCTGTACCTGGGTTACCACGCTAGGCCCGAAAAGGGCCACCCGTGGGGGTCCAGCCTCCCCAAGGAGCCTTCCAAGTGAGCGTGAAGGCTGCTGGTTGCATTCTTGGAGACAGGCTTGATCTGGCTTGAGGACCCCGGTCGCCATCTGCTGGCGGTCACGTCTCCTTGCGCCGGCCCTGCCCCTCTTTCCAGGCCTGGCTTGGGTCTAGCCACGCCCCTAGCGCCACTGGCCCGGGGGTCGGGTTGCTGTACCTTGGTTACCACGCTAGGCCCGAAAAGGGCTACACGTGGGGGGTCCAGCCTCCCCGAAGCAGCCTTCCCAGTGAGCGGGAAGGCTGCTGGTTGAATTCTGGGAGACAGGCTTGATCTGGCTTGAGGACCCAGGCCGCCATCTCCAGGAGGTCACGTCCCCTTGCGCCGGCCACGCCCCTCTTCCCGGCCCGGGCTTGGGTCTAGCCACGCCCCTAGGGCCACTGGCCTGGGGTCGGGTCGCTGTACCTGGGTTACCACGCTAGCCCGAAAAGGGCCACACGTGGGGTTCCAGCCTCCCCGAAGCAGCCTTCTGAGTGGGCGTGAAGGCTGCTGGTTGCATTCCAGAAGACAGGCTTGATTGGGCTTGAGGACCCCGGCGGCCATCTGCAGGGGGTCAAGTACCCTTGCGCCGGCCCCGCCCCTCTTCCCGGCCCAGGCTTGGGTCTAGCCATGCCCCTAGCGCCACTGGCCCGAGGGTTGGGTCGCTGTACCTGTGTTACCACGGTAGGCCCGAAAAGGGCCACACGTGGGGGTCCAGCCTCCCTGAAGCAGCCTTCCAAGTGGGCGTGAAGGCTGCTGGTTGCATTCTTGGAGACAGGCTTGATCTGGCTTGAGGACCCCGGCCGCCATCTGCTGGGGGTCACATCCCCTTGCGCCGGCCCCGCCCCTCTTCCCGGCCCTGGCTTGGGTCTAGCCACGCACCTAGCGCCACCCATCCATGGGTCGGGTCACTGTATCTGGGTTACCACGCTAGGCCCGGAAAGGGCCACACGTGGGGGTCCAGCCTCCCCAAAGCAGCCTTCCAAGTGGGCGTGAAGGCTGCTGGTTGCATTCCGGGAGACAGGCTTGATCGGGCTTGAGGACCCCGGCTGCCATCTTCTGGGGGTCACGTCCCCTTTCGCCGGCCCCGCCCCTCTTCCCGGCCCGGGCTTGGGTCCAGCAATGCCCCTAGCGCCACTGGCCCGGAGGTCGGGTCACTGTACCTGGGTTACCACGCTAGGCCTGAAAAGGGCCACACGTGGGGTTCCAGCCTCCCCTTAACAGCCTTCCCAGTGAGCGGGGAGGCTGCTGGTTGAATTCCAGGAGACAGGCTTGATCGGGCTTGAGGATCCCTGCCTCCATCTGCAGGGGGGTCACGTCCCCCTTGCGCCGGCCACGCCCCTCTTCCCGGCGCGGGCTTGGGTCTAGCCACGCCCCTAGCGCCACTGGACCGGGGTTCGGGTCGCTGTAACTGGGTTACCACGCTAGGCCCGGAAAGGGCCACACGTGGGTGTCCAGCCTCCCCGAAGCACCATTCCAAGTGGGCGTGAAGGCTGCTGGTTGCATTCTTGGAGACAGGCTTGATCTGGCTTGAGGACGGCGGCCGCCATTTGCCGGGGGTCACATCCCCTTGCGCCGGCCCCGACCCTCTTCCCGGCCCGAGCTTGGGTCTAGCCACGCCCCTAGCGCCACCAGCCTTGGGGTCGGGTTGCTGTAAATGGGTTACCATTCTAGGCCTAAACATGGCCACACGTGGGGGTCCAGCCTCCCCGAAGCAGCCTTCCAAGTGGTCATGAAGGCTGCTGCTTGAATTCCAGGAGAAAGGCTTGATCGGGCTTGAGGACCCCGGCCCCAATCTGCAGGGGGTCCGTCCCCTTGCGCCGGCCCCGCCCCTCTTCCCGGCCAGGGCTTGAGTCTAGCCATTCCCCTAGCGCCACTGGCCGGGGTTACCATTCTAGGCCTAAAAAGGGCCACACGTGGGGGTCCAGCCTCCCCGAAGCAGCCTTCCGAGTGGGCGTGAAGGCTGCTGGTTGCATTCCGGGAGACAGGCTTGATCGGGCTTGAGGACCCCGGAGGCCATCTGCCGGGGGTCACGTCCCCTTTCGCCGGCCCCGCCCCTCTTCCCAGCCCGGGCTTGGGTCTAGCCACGCCCCTAGGGCCACTGGCCCGGGGGTCGGGTCGCTGTACCTGTGTTACCATGCTAGGCCCGGAAAGGGCCACACGTGCTGGTCCAGCCTCCCCGAAGCAGCCTTCTGAGTGGGCGTGAAGGCTGCTGGTTGCATTCTTGGAGACAGGCTTGATCGGGCCTGAGGACCCCGGCCGCCATCTGCTGGGGGTCATGCCCCTTACGCCAGCCACGCCCCTCTTCCCAGCCCGGGCTTTGTTCTCGCCACGCCCCTAGCGCCACTGGCCCGGGGTTCGGGTCGCTGTACCTGGGTTACCACACTAGGCCCGGAAAGTGCCACACTTGGGTGTCCAGCCTCCCTGAAGCAGCCTTCCAAGTGGGCGTGAAGGCTGCTGGTTGCATTCTTGGAGACAGGCTTGATCTGGCTTGATGACACTGGCCGCCATCTGATGGGGGTCACGTCCCCTTGCGCCGGCCCCGCCCCTCTTCCCGGCCCGGGCTTGGGTCTAGCCACGACCCTAGCGCCACCACCCTTGGGGTCAGGTCACTTTACCTGGGTTGTCACGCTAGGCCCGAAAAGGACCACACGTGGGGGTCCAGCCTCCTCGAAGCAGCCTTCCAAGTGGGCGTGAAGGCTCCTGGTTGCATTCTTGGAGACAGGCTTGATCGGGCCTCAGGACCCCGGCCGCAATCTGCTGGGGGTCATGTCCCCTTGCGCCAGCCACGCCCCTCTTCCCGGCCCGGGCTTGGGTCTAGCCACGACCCTAGCCTCACCAGTCCAGGGGTCGGGTCACTGTACCTGGGTTACCACGCTAGGCCCGAAAAGGGCCACACGTGGGGGTACAGCCTCCCCGAAGCAGCCTTCCAAGTGGGCGTGAAGGCTGCTGGTGGCATTCCGGGAGACAGGCTTGATCGGGCTTGAGGACCCCAGCCGACATCTGATGGGGGTCACATCCCCTTGCGCCGGCCCAGCCCCTCTTCCCGGCCCGGGCTTGTGTCTAGCCACGCCCCTAGGGCCACTGGCCTGGGGTCGGGTCGCTGTACCTGTGTTACCACGCTAGGCCCGAAAATGCCACACGTGGGGGTCCAGCCTCCCTGAAGCAGCCTTCCAAGTGGGCGTGAAGGCTGCTGGTTGCATTCTTGGAGACAGGCTTGATCTGGCTTGAGGACCCCGGCCGCCATCTGCTTGGGTTCACATCCCCTTGCGCCGGCCCCGCCCCTCTTCCCGGCCCTGGCTTGGGTCTAGCCACGCACCTAGCGCCACCCGTCCATGGGTCGGGTCACTGTATCTGGGTTACCACGCTAGGCCCGAAAAGGGCCACACGTGGGCGTCCAGCCTCCATGAAGCATCCTTCTGAGTGGGCGTGAAGGCTGCTGGTTGCATTCTGGGAGACAGGCTTGATCTGGATTGAGGACCCCGGCCGCCATCTGATGGGGGTCATGTCCCCTTGCGCCGGCCCCGCCCCTCTTCCCGGCCCGGGCTTGGGTCTAGCCACGCCCTTAGCGCCACCTGCCAGGGGATTGGGTCACTGTACTTGGGTTACGACGCTAGGCCCGAAAAGGTCCACACGTGGGGTTCCAGCCTCCCCGAAGCAGCCTTCCAAGTGGGCGTGAAGGCTGCTGGTTGCATTCCAGGAGACAGGCTTGATCGGGCTTGAGGAACCCGGCTGCCATCTACCGGGGGTCACGTCCCCTTTCGCCGGCCCGCCCCTCTTCCCGGCCCGGGCTTGGGTCTAGCCATGCCCCTAGCGCCACCAGCCTTGGGATCGGGTGGCTGTAACTGGGTTACCACGCTACTCCTGAAAAGTGCTACGCGTGGGGGTCCAGCCTCCTCGAAGCAGCCTTCTGAGTGGGCGTGAAGGCTGCTGGTTGCATTCTTGGAGACAGGCTTGATCTGGCTTGAGGACCCCAGCCGCCATCTGGAGGGAGTCACGTCCCCTTGCGCCTGCCCAGCCCCTCTTCCCGGCCCTGTCTTGGGTCTAGCCACGCCCCTAGGGCCACTGGCCCGGGGGTCGGGTTGCTGTACCTGGGTTACCACGCTAGGCCCGAAAAGGGCCACACGTGGGGGTCCAGCCTCCCCGAAGCAGCCTTCCAAGTGGGCGTAATGGCTGCTGGTTGCATTCTTGGAGACAGGCTTGATCGGGCTTGAGGACCCCGGCTGCCATCTACCGGGGGTCACGTCCCCTTGCGTCTGCCCAGCCCCTCTTCCCGGCCCGGGCTTGGGTCTAGCCACGCCCCTAGGGCCACTGGCCCGGGGGTCGGGTTGCTGTACCTGGGTTACCACGCTAGGCCCGAAAAGGGCCACACGTGGGGGTACAGCCTCCCCAAGGAGTCTTCCAAGTGAGCGTGAAGGCTGCTGGTTGCATTCCGGGAGACAGGCTTGATCTGGCTTGAGGACCCCGGCTGCCATCTACCGGGGGTCACGTCCCCTTGCGCCGGCCCCGCCCCTCTTCCCAGCCAGGGCTTGGGTCTAGCCACGCCCCTAGCGCCACTGGTCCAGGGGTCGGGTCGCTGTACCTGGGTTACCACGCTAGGCCCGAAAAGGGCTACGCGTGGGGGTCCAGCCTCCCCGAAGCAGCCTTCCCAGTTAGCGGGAAGGCTGCTGGTTGCATTCCAGGAGACAGGCTTGATCTGGCTTGAGGACCCCGGCCGCCATCTGCTGGTGTTCACGTCCCCTTTCACCGTCCACGCCCCTCTTCCCGGCCCAGGCTTGGGTCTAGCCACGCCCTTAGCGCCACTGGCCCGGGGGTCGGGTCGCTGTACCTGGGTTACCACGCTAGGCCCGAAAAGGGCCACACGTGGGGGTCCAGCCTCCCCGAAGCAGCCTTCCAAGTGGGCGTGAAGGCTGCTGGTTGCATTCCAGAAGACAGGCTTGATCGGGCTTGAGGACCCCGGCCGCCATCTGCAGGGGGTCACGTCCCCTTGCGCCGGCCCCGCCCCTCTTCCCGGCCCGGGCTTGGGTCTAGCCACGCCCCTAGCGCCACTGGCCCGGGGGTCGGGTTGCTGTAACTGGGTTACCACGCTAGGCCCGAAAAGGGCCACACGTGGGGGTCCAGCCTCCCCGAAGCAGCCTTCCAAGTGGGCGTGAAGGCTGCTGGTTGCTTTCTTGGAGACAGGCTTGATCGGGCTTGAGGACCCAGGCTGCCATCTTCTGGGGGTCACGTCCCCTTGCGTCTGCCCAGCCCCTCTTCCCGGCCCGGGCTTGTGTCTAGCCACGCCTCTAGCGCCACTGGCCGGGGGTTCGGGTCACTGTACCTGGGTTAACACTCTAGGCCCGAAAAGGGCCACACGTGGGGGTCCAGCCTCCCCGAAGCAGCCTTCCAAGTGGGTGTGATGGCTGCTGGTTGCATTGCAAGAGACAGGCTTGATCGGGTTTGAGGATCCGGCCGCCATCTGCTGGGGGTCACATCCCTTTGCACCGGCCCCGCCCTTCTTCCCAGCCCAGGCTTGGGTCTAGCCACGCCCCTAGTGCCACTGGCCCGGGCGTCGGGTCTCTGTACCTGGGTTACCACGCTAGGCCCGAAGAGGGCTACACGTGGGGTGTCCAGCCTCCCCGAAGTAGCCTTCCGAGTGGGCGTGAAGGCTGCTGGTTGCATTCTTGGAGACAGGCTTGATCGGGCTTGAGGACCCCTGCCGCCATCTGCTGGGGGTCACGTCCCCTTGTGCCGGCCCTGCCCCTCTTCCCGGCCCAGGCTTGGGTCCAGCCACGCCCCTAGCGCCACTGGCCCGGGGGTTGGATCGCTGTACCTGGGTTACCACTCTATGCCCGAAAAGGGCCACACGTGGGGCGTCCAGCCTCCCCGAAGCAGCCTTCCAAGTGGGCGTGAAGGCTGCTGGTTGCATTCCAGAAGACAGGCTTGATCTGGCTTGAGGACCCCGGCCGCCATTTGCCGGGGGTCACGTCCCCTTGCGCCGGCCCCGTCCCTCTTCCTGTCCGGAGCTTGGGTCTAGCCATGCCCCTAGCCAAACCCATGCCCGGGGGTCGGGTCGCTGTACCTGGGTTACCACGCTAGGCCCGAAAAGGGCCACACGTGGGGGTCCAGCCTCCCCGAAGCAGCCTTCCAAGTGGGCGTAAAGGCTGCTGGTTGCATTCTTGGAGACAGGCTTGATTGGGCTTGAGGACCCCGGCCGCCATCTACCGGGGGTCACGTCCCCTTGCGCCGGCCCCGCCCCTCTTCCCGGCCCGGGCTTGGGTCTAGCCACGCCCCTAGCGCCACTGGCCCGGTGGTCGGTCGCTGTACCTGGTTTATTACGCTAGGCCCGAAAAGGGCCACACGTGGGGGTCCAGCCTCCCTGAAGCAGCCTTCCAAGTGGGCGTGAAGGCTGCTGGTTGCATTGCAAGAGACAGGCTTGATTGGGATTGAGGATCCGGCTGCAATCTGCCGGGGGTCACGTCTCGTTGCGACGGCCCCGCCCCTCTTCCCGGCCCGAGCTTGGGTCTAGCCACGCCCCTAGTGCCACTGGTCCATGGGTCGGGTCGCTGTACCTGGGTTACCACGCTAGGCCTGAAAATTGCCACACGTGGGGGGTCCAGCCTCCCCGAAGCAGCCTTCCAAGTGGGCGTGAAGGCTGCTGGTTGATTTTCGGGATACAGGCTTGATCGGGCTTGAGGACCCCGGCCGACCATCTTCTGGGGGTCACGTCCGTTTGCGCCGGCCCCGCCCCTCTTCCCGGCCCAGGCTTGGGTCTAGCCACCCGCCTAATGCCACTGGCCCGGGGGTCGGGTCGCTGTACTTGGGTTACCACGCTAGGCCCGAAAAGGGCCACACGTGGGGGTCCAGCCTCCCCGAAGCAGCCTTCCAAGTGGGCGTGAAGGCTGCTGGTTGCATTCTTGGAGACAGGCTTGATCAGGCTTGAGGACCCTGGCCGCCATCTGCTGGGGGTCACGTCCCTTTGCGCCGGCCTGCCCCTCTTCCCGGCCCGGTCTTGGGTCTAGCCACGCCCCTAGCGCCACTGGTCCAGGGGTCGGGTCGCTGTACCTGGGTTACCACGCTAAGCCCGAAGAGGGCTACACGTGGGGTGTCCAGCCTCCCCGAAGTAGCCTTCCGAGTGGGCGTGAAGGCTGCTGGTTGCATTCTTGGAGACAGGCTTGATCGGGCTTCAGGACCCCTGCTGCCATCTGCTGGGGGTCACGTCCCCTTCTGCCGGCCCTGCCCCTCTTGCCGGCCCAGGCTTGGCTCCAGCCACGCCCCTAGCGCCACTGGCCCGGGGGTCGGGTTGCTGTACCTGGGTTACCACGCTAGGCCCGGAAAGGGCCACACGTGGGGCGTCCAGCCTCCCCGAAGCAGCCTTCCAAGTGGGCGTGAAGGCTGCTGGATGCATTCTGGGAGACAGGCTTGATCGGGCTTGAGGACCCCGGCCACCATCTGCTGGGGGTCACGTCCCCTTGCGCCGGCCCCATCCCTCTTCCTGTCCTGAGCTTGGGTCTAGCCACGCCCCTAGCCAAACCCATGCCCAGGGGTCGGGTTGCTGTACCTGGGTTACCACGCTAGGCCCGAAAAGGGCCACACGTGCGGGTCCAGCCTCCCCGAAGCAGCCTTCCAAGTGGGCGTGAAGGCTGCTGGTTGCATTTTTGGAGACAGGCTTGATCTGGTTTGAGGACCCTGGCCGCCATCTACCGGGGGTCACGTCCCCTTGCGCCGGCCCCGCCCCTCTTCCCGTCCTGGGCTTGGGTCTAGCAACGCCCCTAGCGCCACCTGCCAGGGGTCGGGTCGCTGTACCTGGGTTACCACGCTAGGCGCAAAAAGGGCCACACGTGGGGGTCCAGTCTCCCCGAAGCAGCCTTCCAAGTGGGCGTGAAGGCTGCTGGTTGCATTCTTGGAGACAGGCTTGATCGGGCTTGAGGACCCCGGCCGACCATCTTCTGGGGGTCACGTCCCCTTGTGCCGGCCCCGCCCCTCTTCCCGGCCCAGGCTTGGGTCTAGCCACGCCCCTAGCGCCACTGGCCCGGGGGACGGGTCGCTGTACCTGGGTTACCATGCTAGGCCTGAAAAGGGCCACACGTGGGGGGCCAGCCTCCCCGAAGCAGCCTTCAGAGTGAGCGTTAAGGCTGCTGGTTGCATTCTTGGAGACAGGCTTGATCGGGCTTGAGGATCCCGGCCGCCATCTGATGGGGGTCACGTCCCCTTGCGCACCAGGTCCGCCCATCTTCCCGGCCCGGGCTTGGGTCTAGCCACGCCCCTAGCGCCACTGGTCCAGGTGGTGTCGCTGTACCTGGGTTACCACGCTAGGCCCGAAATGGGCCACACCTGGGGGGTCCAGCCTCCCCGAAGCAGCCTTCCAAGTGGGCGTGAAGGCTGCTGGTTGCATTCTTGGAGACAGGCTTGATCTGGCTTGAGGACCCCGGCCGCCATCTGCTGGGGGTCATGTCCCCGCTCGCCGGCCCCGCCCATCTTCCCAGCCCGGGCTTGGGTCTAGCCACGCCCCTAGCGCCACTGGTCCAGGGGTCGGGTCGCTGTACCTGGGTTACCACGCTAGGCCCGGAAAGGGCCACACGTGGGGATCCAGCCTCCCCGAAGCAGCCTTCCAAGTGGGCGTGAAGGCTGCTGGATGCATTCTGGGAGACAGGATTGATCGGGCTTGAGGACCCCGGCCACCATCTGCTGGGGGTCACGTCCCCTTGCGCAGGCCCCGCCCCTCTTCCTGGCCCAGGCTTGGGTCTAGCCACGCCCCTAGCGCCACCAGCCTTGGGGTCGGGTCACTGTACCTGGGTTACCACGCAAGGCTTGAAAAGTGCCACACGTGGGGGTCCAGCCTCCTCGAAGCAGCCTTCCAAGTGGGCGTGAAGGCTGCTGGTTGCATTCTTGGAGACAGGCTTGATCTGGCTTGAGGACCCAGGCCGCCATCTCCAGGGGGTCACCTCCCCTTGCGCCGGCCCCGCCCCTCTTCCCGGCCCAGGCTTGGGTCTAGCCACGCCCCTAGCGCCACTGGCCCGGGGGACGGGTCGCTGTACCTGGGTTACCACGCTAGGCTTGAAAAGTGCCACACGTGGGGGGTCCAGCCTCCCCGAAGCAGCCTTACAAGTGGGCGTGAAGGCTGCTGGTTGCATTCTTGGAGACAGGCTTGATCGGGCTTGAGGACCTGGCCGCCATCTTCTGGGGGTCACGTCCCCTTGCGCGGGCCCCGCCCCTCTTCCCGGCCCGGGCTTGGGTCTAGCCACGCCCCTAGCGCCACTGGCCCAGTGGTTGGGTCGCTGTACCTGGGTTACCACGCTAGGCCCGAAAAGGGCCAAATGTTTGGGTCCAGCCACCCCGAAGCAGCTTTCCAAGTGGGCGTGAAGGCTGCTGGTTGCATTCTTGGAGACAGGCTTGATCTGGCTTGAGTACCCAGGCCGCCATGTGCTGGGGGTCATGTCCCCTTGCGCCGGCCCCGCCCATCTTCCCGGCCCAGGCTTGCGTCTAGCCACGCCCCTAGCGCCACTGGCCCGGGGGTCGGGTCGCTGTACCTGGGTTACCACGCTAGGCCCAGAGGGGGCCACACGTGGGGGTCCAGCCTCCCCGAAGCAGCCTTCTGAGTGGGCGTGAAGGATGCTGGATGCATTGTGGGAGACAGGATTGATCGGGCTTGAGGACCCCGGCCGCCATCTGCTGGGGGTCACGTCCCCTAGCGCAGGCCCCGCCCCTCTTCCCGGCCCAGGCTTGGGTCTAGCCACGCCCCTAGCGCCACTGGCCCGGTGGTGGGTTGCTGTACCTGGGTTACCACGCTAGGCTTGAAAAGTGCCACACGTGGGGGGTCCAGCCTCCCCGAAGCAGCCTTCCAAGTGGGCGTGAAGGCTGCTGGTTGCATTCTTGGAGACAGGCTTGATCGGGCTTGAGGACCACAGCCGATATCTGCCGGGGGTCACGTCCCCTTGCGCCGGCCCCGCCCCTCTTCCCGGCCCGGGCTTTGCTCTAGCCACGCCCCTAGAGCCACCAGTCTAGGGGTCGGGTCGCTGTACCTGGGTTACCACGCTAGGCCCGGAAAGGGCCACACGTGGGGGTCCAGTCTCCCCGAAGCAGCCTTCTGAGTGGGCGTGAAGGCTGCTGCTTGCATTCTTGGAGACAGGTTTGATCGGGTTTAAGGACCCCGGTCGCCATCTGCTGGGGGTCACGCGCCTTTCGCCGGCCCCACCCCTCTTCCTGGCCCGGGCTTGGGTCTAGCCACGCCCCTAGCGCCACCTGCCCGTGGGTCGGGTCGCTGTACCTGGGTTACCACGCTAGGCCCGGAAAGGGCCACACGTGGGGGTCCAGCCTCCCCGAAGCAGCTTTCCAAGTGGGCGTGAAGGCTGCTGCTTGCATTCTTGGAGACAGGCTTCATTGGGCTTGAGGACCCCGGCCGCCATCTGCTGGGGGTCACATCCCCGCGCACCAGCCCCGCCCCTCTTCCCGGCCCGGGCTTGGGTCTAGCCACGCCCCTAGCGACACTGGTCCAGGTGGTGTCGCTGTACCTGGGTTACCACGCTAGGCTTGAAAAGTGCAACACGTGGGGGGTCCAGCCTCCCCGAATCAGCCTTACAAGTGGGCGTGAAGGCTGCTGGTTGCATTCTTGGAGACAGGCTTGATCGGGCCTCAGGACCCCGGCCGCCATCTGCAGGGGGTCATGTCCCCTCGCGCCGGCCCGCCCATCTTCCCGGCCCGGGCTTGGGTCTAGCCACGCCCCTAGCGCCACCTGCCAGGGGGTCGGGTCGCTGTACCTGGGTTACCACGCTAGGCCCGAAAAGGGCCACACGTGGGGGTCCAGCCTCCCTGAAGCAGCCTTCGGAGTGGGCGTGAAGGCTGCTGGTTGCATTCTTGGAGACAGGCTTGATCGGGCTTGAGGACCCCGGCCGCCATTTGCCGGGGGTCACATCCCCTTGCGCCGGCCCCACGCCTCTTGCCGGCCCAGGCTTGGGTCAAGCAACACCCCTAGCGCCACTGGCCCGGAGGTCGAGTCGCTGTACCTGGGTTACAGCGATAGGCCCGAAAAGGGCCACACGTGGGGGTCCAGCCTCCCTGAAGCAGCCTTCCGAGTGGGCGTGAAGGCTGCTGGTTGCATTCTTGGAGACAGGCTTGATGTGGCTTGAGGACCCCGGCCGCCATTTGCCGGGGGTCGCGTCCCCTTGCGCCGGCCCCGCCCCTCTTCCCGGCCCAGGCTTGGGTCTAGCCACGCCCCTAGCGCCACTGGTCCAGGGGTCGGGTCGCTGTACCTGGGTTACCACGCGAGGTCCGAAAAGCGCCACACGTGGGGGTCCAGCCTCCCCGAAGCAGAATTCCAAGTGGGCGTGAAGGCTGCTGGTTGCATTCTTGGAGACAGGCTTGATCGGACTTGAGGACCCCGGCCGCCATTTGCCAGGGGTCACATCCCCTTGCGCCGGCCCCGCCCCTCTTCCCGGCACAGGCTTGGGTCTAGCCACGCCCCTAGCGGCACTGGTCCAGGGGTCGGGTCGCTGTACCTGGGTTACCACACGAGGTCCGGAAAGGGCCACACGTGGGGTCCAGCCTCCTCGAAGCAGCCTTCCGAGTGGGCATGAAGGCTGCTGGTTGCATTCTTGGAGACAGGCTTGATGTGGCTTGAGGACCCAGGCCGCCATCTTTTGGGGGTCATGTCCCCTTGCGCCGGCCCCACTCCTCTTCCCGGCCCGGGCTTGGGTCTAGCCACGCCCCTAGGGCCACTGGCCCGGGGGTCGGGTTGCTGTACCTGGGTTACCACGCTAGGCCCGAAAAGGGCCACACGTGGAGGTCCAGCTTCCCCGAAGCAGCCTTCTGAGTGGGCGTGAAGGCTGCTGGATGCATTCTGGGAGACAGGCTTGATCGGGCTTGAGGACCCCGGCCGCCAGGTGCTGGGGGCATCACGTCCCCTTGTGCAGGCCCCGCCCCTCTTCCCGGCCCGGGCTTGGGTCTAGCCACGGCACTAGGGCCACCAGCCTTGGGGTCGGTTCGCTGTACCTGGGTTACCACGCTAGGCCCGAAATGGGCCACACGTGGAGGGTCCAGCCTCCCCGAAGCAGCCTTCTCAGTGGGCGTGAAGGCTGCTGGTTGCATTCCGGGAGACAGGCTTGATCTGGCTTGAGGACCACAGCCGATATCTGCCGGGGGTCACGTCCCCTTGCGCCGGCCCCGCCCCTCTTCCCGGCCCGGGCTTGGGTCTAGCCACGCCCCTAGCGCCACTGGCCCAGTGGTTGGGTCGCTGTACCTGGGTTACCACGCTAGGCCCGAAAAAGGCCAAACGTTTGGGTCCAGCCTCCCCGAAGCAGCCTTCCAAGTGGGCGGGAAGGCAGCTGGTTGCATTCTTGGAGACAGGCTTGATCTGGCTTGAGGACCCCGGCCGACATCTTCTGGGGGTCATGTCCCCGCGCGCCGGCCCCGCCCATCTGCCCGGCCCAGGCTTGGGTCTAGCCACGCCCCTAGCGCCACCTGCCAGGTGGTCGGGTCGCTGTACCTGGGTTACCACGCAAGGCCCGGAAAGGGCCACACGTGGGGGTCCAGCCTCCCCGAAGCAGCCTTCTGAGTGGGCGTTAAGGCTGCTGGATGCATTCTTGGAGACAGGCTTGATCGGGCTTGAGGACCCTGGCCGCCATCTTCTCGTGGTCATGTCGCCGCGCGCTGGCCACAACCATCTTCCCGGCCCGGACTTGGGTCTAGCCACGCCCCTAGCGCCACTGGCCCGGAGGTCGGGTCGCTGTACCTGGGATACAGCGATAGGCCCGAAAAGGGCCACACGTGGGGGGTCCAGCCTCCCCGAAGCAGCCTTCTGAGTGGGCGTGAAGGCTGCTGCTTGCATTCTTGGAGACAGGCTTGATCGGGCTTGAGGACCCCGGCGGCCATCTTCTCGTGGTCATGTCGCCGCGCGCTGGCCACGACCATCTTCCCGGCCCGGACTTGGGTCTAGCCACGCCCCTAGCGCCACTGGTCCAGGTGGTTGGGTCGCTGTACCTGGGTTACCCCGCTAGGCCTGAAAAGTGCCACACGTGGGGGGTCCAGCCTCCCCGAAGCAGCCTTCCGAGTGGGCGTGAAGGCTGCTGGTTGCATTCTTGGAGACAGGCTTGATCGGGCTTGAGGACCAGAGCCGATATCTGCCGGGGGTCACGTCCCCTTGCGCAGGCCCCGCCCCTCTTCCCGGCCCGGGCTTGGCTCTAGCCACGCCCCTAGAGCCACCAGTCTAGGGGTCGGGTCGCTGTACCTGGGTTACCACGCTAGGCCCGGAAAGGGCCACACGTGGGGGTCCAGTCTCCCCGAAGCAGCCTTCTGAGTGGGCGTGAAGGCTGCTGCTTGCATTCTTGGAGACAGGCTTGATCAGGTTTAAGGACCCCGGTCGCCATCTGCTGGGGGTCACGCGCCTTTCGCCGGCCCCACCCCTCTTCCTGGCCCGGGCTTGGGTCTAGCCACGCCCCTAGCGCCACCTGCCAGGGGGTTGGGTCGCTGTACCTGGGTTACCACGCTAGGCCCGGAAAGGGCCACACGTGGGGGTCCAGCCTCCCCGAAGCAGCTTTCCAAGTGGGCGTGAAGGCTGCTGGTTGCATTCTTGGAGACAGGCTTCATTGCCTTGAGGACCCCAGCCGCCATCTGCTGGGGGTCACATCCCCGCGCACCTGCCCCGCCCCTCTTCCCGGCCCGGGCTTGGGTCTAGCCACGCCCCTAGCGCCACTGGTCCAGGTGGTGTCGCTGTACCTGGGTTACCACGCTAGGCTTGAAAAGTGCCACACGTGGGGCGTCCAGCCTCCCCGAAGCAGCCTTCCAAGTGGGCGTGAAGGCTGCTGGTTGCATTCTTGGAGACAGGCTTGATCGGGCTTGAGGACCCCGGCCGCCATCTTCTGGGGGTCATGTCCCCTCGCGCCGGCCCGCCCATCTACCCGGCCAGGGCTTGGGTCTAGCCACGCACCTAGCGCCACCTGCCAGGGGGTTGGGTCGCTGTACCTGGGTTACCACGCTAGGCCCGAAAAGGGCCACACGTGGGGGTCCAGCCTCCCCGAAGCAGCCTTCCGAGTGGGAGGGAAGGCTGCTGGTTGCATTCCAGGAGACAGGCTTGATCTGGCTTGAGGACCCCGGCCGCCATCTGCTGGGGGTCCCGTACCCTTTCGCCGGCCCCGCCCCTCTTCCTGGCCCGGGCTTGTGTCTAGCCACGCCCCTAGAGCCACCAGTCCTGGGGTCGGGTCGCTGTACCTGTGTTACCACGCTAGGCCCAAAAAGGGCCACACGCGGGGGTCCAGCCTCCCCGAAGCAGCCTTCTGAGTGGGCGTGAAGGCTGCTGGTTGCATTCTTGGAGACAGGCTTGATCGGGCTTGAGGACCCAGGCGGCCATCTTCTCGTGGTCATGTCGCCGCGCGCCGGACACGCCCATCTTCTCGGCCCGGGCTTGGGTCTAGCCACGCCCCTAGAGCCACCTGCCAGGGGGTCGGGTCACTGTACCTGGGTTACCACGCTAGGCCCGAAAAGGACCACACGTGGCGGTCCAGCCTCCCTGAAGCAGCCTTCTGAGTGGGCGTGAAGGCTGCTGGTTGCATTCTTGGAGACAGGCTTGATCGGGCTTGAGGACCCCGGCCGCCATTTGCCGGGGGTCACATCCCCTTGCGCCGGCCCCGCGCCACTTGCCGGCCCAGGCTTGGGTCAAGCAACGCCCCTAGCGCCACTGGCCCGGAGGTCGAGTCGCTGTACCTGGGTTACAGCGATAGGCCCGAAAAGGGCCACACGTGGGGGTCCAGCCTCCCTGAAGCAGCCTTCCGAGTGGGCGTGAAGGCTGCTGGTTGCATTCTTGGAGACAGGCTTGATGTGGCTTGAGGACCCCGGCCGCCATTTGCCGGGGGTCACATCCCCTTGCGCCGGCCCCGCCCCTCTTCCCGGCCCAGGCTTGGGTCTAGCCACGCCCCTAGCGCCACTGGTCCAGGGGTCGGGTCGCTGTACCTGGGTTACCACGCGAGGTCCGAAAAGCGCCACACGTGGGGGGTCCAGCCTCCCCGAAGCAGCCTTCCAAGTGGGCGTGAAGGCTGCTGCTTGCATTCTTGGAGACAGGCTTGATCTGACTTGAGTACCACAGCCGATATCTGCCGGGGGTCACGTCCCCTTGCGCCGGCCCCGCCCCTCTTCCTGGCCCGGGCTTGGGTCTAGCCACGCCCCTATCGCCACCGGTTCAGGGGTCGGGTCGCTGTACGTGGGTTACCATGCTAGGCCTGGAAAGGGCCACACGTGGGGGTCCAGCCTCCCCGAAGCAGCCTTCCGAGTGGGCGTGAAGGCTGCTGGTTGCATTCCGGGAGACAGGCTTGATCGGGCTTGAGGACCCTGGCCGACATCTGCTGGGGGTCACGTCCCCTTGCGCCGGCCCCGCCCCTCTTCCCGGCCCTGGCTTGGGTCTAGCCACGCCGCTAGCGCCACTCGTCCAGGAGTCGGGTCGCTGTAACTGGGTTACCACGCTAGGCCCGAAAAGGGCCACAGGTGGGGGTCCAGCCTCCCCGAAGCAGCCTTCCAAGTGGGCGTGAAGGCTGCTGGATGCATTCTTGGAGACAGGCTTGATCTGGCTTGAGGACCCCGCCCGCCATCTGCTGGGGGTCATGTCCCTTGCGCCGGCCCCGCCCATCTTCCCGGCCCGGGCTTTTGTCTAGCCACGCCCCTAGCGCCACCTGCCCGTGTGTTGGTTCACTGTACCTGGGTTACCACGCTAGGCCCGGAAAAGGCAACACGTGGGGGTCCAGCCTCCCCGAAGCAGCCTTCTGAGTGGGCGTGAAGGCTGCTGGTTGCATTCCGGGAGACAGGCTTGATCTGGCTTGAGGACTCCGGCCACCATCTGCTGGGGGTCACATCCCCTTGCGCCGGCCCCGCCCCTCTTCCAGGCCCGGGCTTGGGTCTAGTCACGCCCCTAGGGCCACTGGCCTGGGGTCGGGTTGCTGTACCTGGGTTACCACGCTAGGCCCGAAAAGGGCCACACGTGCTGGTCCAGCCTCCCCGAAGCAGCCTTCCCAGTTAGCGTGAAGGCTGCTGGTTGCATTCCAGGAGACAGGCTTGATCGGGCTTGAGGACCCCGGCCGCCATCTGCAGGGGGTCACGTCCCCTTTCGCCGGCCCCGCCCCTCTTCCCAGCCCGGGCTTGGGTCTAGCCACGCCCCTAGCGCCTTGGCCCGGGGGTTCGGGTCGCTTTAACTGGGTTACCACGCTAGGCCCGGAAAGGGCCACACGTGGGGGTCCAGCCTCCCCGAAGCAGCCTTCTGAGTGGGCGTGAAGGCTGCTGGTTGCATTCTTGGAGACAGGCTTGATCGGACTTGAGGACCCCGGCCGCCATCTGCTGGGGGTCACGTCCCCTTACGCCAGCCCAGCCCCTCTTCCCGGCCCGGGCTTGGGTCTAGCCACGCCCCTAGCGCCACTCGTGCAGGGGTCGGGTTGCTGTACCTGGGTTACCACGCTAGGCCCGGAAAGTGCCACACTTGGGTGTCCAGCCTCCCTGAAGCAGCCTTCCAAGTGGGCGTGAAGGCTGCTGGTTGCATTCTTGGAGACAGGCTTGATCGGGTTTGAGGACCCCAGCCGATATCTGCTGGGGGTCACATCCCCTTGCGCCGGCCCCGCCCCTCTTCCCGGCCCTGGCTTGGGTCTAGCCACGCACCTAGCGCCACCTGTCCATGGGTCAGGTCACTGTACCTGGGTTACCACGCTAGGCCCGGAAATGGCCACACGTGCTGGTCCAGCCTCCCCGAAGCAGCCTTCCAAGTGGGCCTGAAGGCTGCTGGTTGCATTCTTGGAGACAGGCTTGATCTGGCTTGATGACACTGGCCGCCATCTGATGGGGGTCACGTCCCCTTGCGCCGGCCCCGCCCCTCTTCCCGGCCCGGGCTTGGGTCTAGCCACGCCCCTAGCGCCACCAGCCTTGGGGTCAGGTCACTTTACCTGGGTTACCACGCTAGGCCCGAAAAGGGCCACACGTGGGGGTCCAGCCTCCCCCAAGCAGCCTTCCAAGTGGGCGTGAAGGCTGCTGGTTGCTTTCTTGGAGACAGGCTTGATCGGGCTTGAGGAACACAGCCGATATCTGCCGGGGGTCACGTCCCCTTGCGCCGGCCACGCCCCTCTTCCCAGCCCGGGCTTGGGTCTAGCCACGCCCCTAGCGCCACTCGTGCAGGGGTTGGGTCACTGTACCTGGGTTAACACGCTAGGCCCGACAAAGGCTACGCGTGGGGGGTCCAGCCTCCCCGAAGCAGCCTTCCCAGTGAGCGTGAAGGCTGCTGGTTGCATTCCAGAAGACAGGCTTGATCGGGCTTGAGGACCCCGGCCGCCATCTGCAGGGGTTCACGTCCCCACTCACCAGCCCCGCCTCTCTTCCCGGCCCAGGCTTGGGTCTAGCCACGCCCCTAGCGCCACTGGCCCAGTGGTTGGGTCGCTGTACGTGGGTTACCACGCTAGGCCCGGAAAGGGCCACACGTGGGGGTACAGCCTCCTCGAAGCAGCCTTCCAAGTGTGCGTGAAGGCTGCTGGTTGCTTTCCAGAAGACAGGCTTGATCTGGCTTGAGGACCCTGGCCGCCATCTGCTGGGGGTCACGTCCCCTTGCCACGGCCCCGACCCTCTTCCCGGCCAGGGCTTGGGTCTAGCCACGGCCCTAGTGCCACTGGAACGGGGGTCGGGTCACTGTACCTAGGTTACCACGCTAGGCCCGAAAAGGGCCACACGTGGGATGTCCAGCCTCCCCGAAGCAGCCTTCTCAGTGGGCGTGAAGGCTGCTGGTTGCATTCTTGGAGACAGGCTTGATCGGGCTTGAGGACCACAGCCGATATCTGCCGGGGGTCACGTCCCCTTGCGCCGGCCCCGCCCCTCTTCCCGGCCCGGGCTTGGCTCTAGCCACGCCCCTAGAGCCACCAGTCTAGGGGTCGGGTCGCTGTACCTGGGTTACCACGCTAGGCCCGGAAAGGGCCACACGTGGGGGTCCAGTCTCCCCGAAGCAGCCTTCTGAGTGGGCGTGAAGGCTGCTGCTTGCATTCTTGGAGACAGGCTTCATTGGGCTTGAGGACCCCGGCCGCCATCTGCTGGGGGTCACATCCCCGCGCACCAGCCCCGCCCCTCTTCCCGGCCCGGGCTTGGGTCTAGCCACGCCCCTAGCGCCACTGGTCCAGGTGGTGTCGGTGTACCTGGGTTACCACGCTAGGCTTGAAAAGTGCCACACGTGGGGGGTCCAGCCTCCCCGAATCAGCCTTACAAGTGGGCGTGAAGGCTGCTGGTTGCATTCTTGGAGACAGGCTTGATCGGGCCTCAGGACCCCGGCCGCCATCTGCAGGGGGTCATGTCCCCTCACGCCGGCCCGCCCATCTTCCCGGCCCGGGCTTGGGTCTAGCCACGCCCCTAGCGCCACCTGCCAGGGGGTTGGGTCGCTGTACCTGGGTTACCACGCTAGGCCCGAAAAGGGCCACACGTGGGGGTCCAGCCTCCCTGAAGCAGCCTTCGGAGTGGGCGTGAAGGCTGCTGGTTGCATTCTTGGAGACAGGCTTGATCGGGCTTGAGGACCCCGGCCGCCATTTGCCGGGGGTCACATCCCCTTGCGCCGGCCCCACGCCTCTTGCCGGCCCAGGCTTGGGTCAAGCAACGCCCCTAGCGCCACTGGCCCGGAGGTCGAGTCGCTGTACCTGGGTTACAGCGATAGGCCCGAAAAGGGCCACACGTGGGGGTCCAGCCTCCCTGAAGCAGCCTTCCGAGTGGGCGTGAAGGCTGCTGGTTGCATTCTTGGAGACAGGCTTGATGTGGCTTGAGGACCCCGGCCGCCATTTGCCGGGGGTCACGTCCCCTTGCGCCGGCCCCGCCCCTCTTCCCGGCCCAGGCTTGGGTCTAGCCACGCCCCTAGCGCCACTGGTCCAGGGGTCGGGTCGCTGTACCTGGGTTACCACGCGAGGTCCGAAAAGCGCCACACGTGGGGGTCCAGCCTCCCCGAAGCAGCCTTCCAAGTGGGCGTGAAGGCTGCTGGTTGCATTCTTGGAGACAGGCTTGATCGGACTTGAGGACCCCGGCCGCCATTTGCCGGGGGTCACATCCCCTTGCGCCGGCCCCGCCCCTCTTCCCGGCACAGGCTTGGGTCTAGCCACGCCCCTAGCGCCACTGGTCCAGGGGTCGGGTCGCTGTACCTGGGTTACCACACGAGGTCCGGAAAGGGCCACACGTGGGGTCCAGCCTCCTCGAAGCAGCCTTCCGAGTGGGCGTGAAGGCTGCTGGTTGCATTCTTGGAGACAGGCTTGATGTGGCTTGAGGACCCAGGCCGCCATCTTTTGGGGGTCATGTCCCCTTGCGCCGGCCCCACTCCTCTTCCCGGCCCGGGCTTGGGTCTAGCCACGCCCCTAGCGCCACTCGTGCAGGGGTCAGTTCGCTGTACCTGGGTTACCACGCTAGGCCCGAAAAGGGCCACACGTGGAGGTCCAGCTTCCCCGAAGCAGCCTTCTGAGTGGGCGTGAAGGCTGCTGGATGCATTCTGGGAGACAGGCTTGATCGGGCTTGAGGACCCCGGCCGCCAGGTGCTGGGGGCATCACGTCCCCTTGTGCAGGCCCCGCCCCTCTTCCCGGCCCGGGCTTGGGTCTAGCCACGGCACTAGGGCCACCAGCCTTGGGGTCGGTTCGCTGTACCTGGGTTACCACGCTAGGCCCGAAATGGGCCACACGTGGAGGGTCCAGCCTCCCCGAAGCAGCCTTCTCAGTGGGCGTGAAGGCTGCTGGTTGCATTCCGGGAGACAGGCTTGATCTGGCTTGAGGACCACAGCCGATATCTGCCGGGGGTCACGTCCCCTTGCGCCGGCCCCGCCCCTCTTCCCGGCCCGGGCTTGGGTCTAGCCACGCCCCTAGCGCCACTGGCCCAGTGGTTGGGTCGCTGTACCTGGGTTACCACGCTAGGCCCGAAAAAGGCCAAACGTTTGGGTCCAGCCTCCCCGAAGCAGCCTTCCAAGTGGGCGGGAAGGCAGCTGGTTGCATTCTTGGAGACAGGCTTGATCTGGCTTGAGGACCCCGGCCGACATCTTCTGGGGGTCATGTCCCCGCGCGCCGGCCCCGCCCATCTGCCCGGCCCAGGCTTGGGTCTAGCCACGCCCCTAGGGCCACCTGCCAGGTGGTCGGGTCGCTGTACCTGGGTTACCACGCAAGGCCCGAAAAGGGCCACACGTGGGGGTCCAGCCTCCCCGAAGCAGCCTTCTGAGTGGGCGTTAAGGCTGCTGGATGCATTCTTGGAGACAGGCTTGATCGGGCTTGAGGACCCTGGCCGCCATCTTCTCGTGGTCATGTCGCCGCGCGCTGGCCACAACCATCTTCCCGGCCCGGACTTGGGTCTAGCCACGCCCCTAGCGCCACTGGCCCGGAGGTCGGGTCGCTGTACCTGGGATACAGCGATAGGCCCGAAAAGGGCCACACGTGGGGGGTCCAGCCTCCCCGAAGCAGCCTTCTGAGTGGGCGTGAAGGCTGCTGCTTGCATTCTTGGAGACAGGCTTGATCGGGCTTGAGGACCCCGGCGGCCATCTTCTCGTGGTCATGTCGCCGCGCGCTGGCCACGACCATCTTCCCGGCCCGGACTTGGGTCTAGCCACGCCCCTAGCGCCACTGGTCCAGGTGGTTGGGTCGCTGTACCTGGGTTACCCCGCTAGGCCTGAAAAGTGCCACACGTGGGGGGTCCAGCCTCCCCGAAGCAGCCTTCCGAGTGGGCGTGAAGGCTGCTGGTTGCATTCTTGGAGACAGGCTTGATCGGGCTTGAGGACCAGAGCCGATATCTGCCGGGGGTCACGTCCCCTTGCGCAGGCCCCGCCCCTCTTCCCGGCCCGGGCTTGGCTCTAGCCACGCCCCTAGAGCCACCAGTCTAGGGGTCGGGTCGCTGTACCTGGGTTACCACGCTAGGCCCGGAAAGGGCCACACGTGGGGGTCCAGTCTCCCCGAAGCAGCCTTCTGAGTGGGCGTGAAGGCTGCTGCTTGCATTCTTGGAGACAGGCTTGATCAGGTTTAAGGACCCCGGTCGCCATCTGCTGGGGGTCACGCGCCTTTCGCCGGCCCCACCCCTCTTCCTGGCCCGGGCTTGGGTCTAGCCACGCCCCTAGCGCCACCTGCCAGGGGGTTGGGTCGCTGTACCTGGGTTACCACGCTAGGCCCGGAAAGGGCCACACGTGGGGGTCCAGCCTCCCCGAAGCAGCTTTCCAAGTGGGCGTGAAGGCTGCTGGTTGCATTCTTGGAGACAGGCTTCATTGCCTTGAGGACCCCAGCCGCCATCTGCTGGGGGTCACATCCCCGCGCACCTGCCCCGCCCCTCTTCCCGGCCCGGGCTTGGGTCTAGCCACGCCCCTAGCGCCACTGGTCCAGGTGGTGTCGCTGTACCTGGGTTACCACGCTAGGCTTGAAAAGTGCCACACGTGGGGCGTCCAGCCTCCCCGAAGCAGCCTTCCAAGTGGGCGTGAAGGCTGCTGGTTGCATTCTTGGAGACAGGCTTGATCGGGCTTGAGGACCCCGGCCGCCATCTTCTGGGGGTCATGTCCCCTCGCGCCGGCCCGCCCATCTACCCGGCCAGGGCTTGGGTCTAGCCACGCACCTAGCGCCACCTGCCAGGGGGTTGGGTCGCTGTACCTGGGTTACCACGCTAGGCCCGAAAAGGGCCACACGTGGGGGTCCAGCCTCCCCGAAGCAGCCTTCCGAGTGGGAGGGAAGGCTGCTGGTTGCATTCCAGGAGACAGGCTTGATCTGGCTTGAGGACCCCGGCCGCCATCTGCTGGGGGTCCCGTACCCTTTCGCCGGCCCCGCCCCTCTTCCTGGCCCGGGCTTGTGTCTAGCCACGCCCCTAGAGCCACCAGTCCTGGGGTCGGGTCGCTGTACCTGTGTTACCACGCTAGGCCCAAAAAGGGCCACACGCGGGGGTCCAGCCTCCCCGAAGCAGCCTTCTGAGTGGGCGTGAAGGCTGCTGGTTGCATTCTTGGAGACAGGCTTGATCGGGCTTGAGGACCCAGGCGGCCATCTTCTCGTGGTCATGTCGCCGCGCGCCGGACACGCCCATCTTCTCGGCCCGGGCTTGGGTCTAGCCACGCCCCTAGAGCCACCTGCCAGGGGGTCGGGTCACTGTACCTGGGTTACCACGCTAGGCCCGAAAAGGACCACACGTGGCGGTCCAGCCTCCCTGAAGCAGCCTTCTGAGTGGGCGTGAAGGCTGCTGGTTGCATTCTTGGAGACAGGCTTGATCGGGCTTGAGGACCCCGGCCGCCATTTGCCGGGGGTCACATCCCCTTGCGCCGGCCCCGCGCCACTTGCCGGCCCAGGCTTGGGTCAAGCAACGCCCCTAGCGCCACTGGCCCGGAGGTCGAGTCGCTGTACCTGGGTTACAGCGATAGGCCCGAAAAGGGCCACACGTGGGGGTCCAGCCTCCCTGAAGCAGCCTTCCGAGTGGGCGTGAAGGCTGCTGGTTGCATTCTTGGAGACAGGCTTGATGTGGCTTGAGGACCCCGGCCGCCATTTGCCGGGGGTCACATCCCCTTGCGCCGGCCCCGCCCCTCTTCCCGGCCCAGGCTTGGGTCTAGCCACGCCCCTAGCGCCACTGGTCCAGGGGTCGGGTCGCTGTACCTGGGTTACCACGCGAGGTCCGAAAAGGGCCACACGTGGGGGTCCAGCCTCCCCGAAGCAGCCTTCCAAGTGGGCGTGAAGGCTGCTGCTTGCATTCTTGGAGACAGGCTTGATCTGACTTGAGTACCACAGCCGATATCTGCCGGGGGTCACGTCCCCTTGCGCCGGCCCCGCCCCTCTTCCTGGCCCGGGCTTGGGTCTAGCCACGCCCCTATCGCCACCGGTTCAGGGGTCGGGTCGCTGTACGTGGGTTACCATGCTAGGCCTGGAAAGGGCCACACGTGGGGGTCCAGCCTCCCCGAAGCAGCCTTCCGAGTGGGCGTGAAGGCTGCTGGTTGCATTCCGGGAGACAGGCTTGATCGGGCTTGAGGACCCTGGCCGACATCTGCTGGGGGTCACGTCCCCTTGCGCCGGCCCCGCCCCTCTTCCCGGCCCTGGCTTGGGTCTAGCCACGCCGCTAGCGCCACTCGTCCAGGAGTCGGGTCGCTGTAACTGGGTTACCACGCTAGGCCCGAAAAGGGCCACAGGTGGGGGTCCAGCCTCCCCGAAGCAGCCTTCCAAGTGGGCGTGAAGGCTGCTGGATGCATTCTTGGAGACAGGCTTGATCTGGCTTGAGGACCCCGCCCGCCATCTGCTGGGGGTCATGTCCCTTGCGCCGGCCCCGCCCATCTTCCCGGCCCGGGCTTTTGTCTAGCCACGCCCCTAGCGCCACCTGCCCGTGTGTTGGTTCACTGTACCTGGGTTACCACGCTAGGCCCGGAAAAGGCAACACGTGGGGGTCCAGCCTCCCCGAAGCAGCCTTCTGAGTGGGCGTGAAGGCTGCTGGTTGCATTCCGGGAGACAGGCTTGATCTGGCTTGAGGACTCCGGCCACCATCTGCTGGGGGTCACATCCCCTTGCGCCGGCCCCGCCCCTCTTCCAGGCCCGGGCTTGGGTCTAGTCACGCCCCTAGGGCCACTGGCCTGGGGTCGGGTTGCTGTACCTGGGTTACCACGCTAGGCCCGAAAAGGGCCACACGTGCTGGTCCAGCCTCCCCGAAGCAGCCTTCCCAGTTAGCGTGAAGGCTGCTGGTTGCATTCCAGGAGACAGGCTTGATCGGGCTTGAGGACCCCGGCCGCCATCTGCAGGGGGTCACGTCCCCTTTCGCCGGCCCCGCCCCTCTTCCCAGCCCGGGCTTGGGTCTAGCCACGCCCCTAGCGCCTTGGCCCGGGGGTTCGGGTCGCTTTAACTGGGTTACCACGCTAGGCCCGGAAAGGGCCACACGTGGGGGTCCAGCCTCCCCGAAGCAGCCTTCTGAGTGGGCGTGAAGGCTGCTGGTTGCATTCTTGGAGACAGGCTTGATCGGACTTGAGGACCCCGGCCGCCATCTGCTGGGGGTCACGTCCCCTTACGCCAGCCCAGCCCCTCTTCCCGGCCCGGGCTTGGGTCTAGCCACGCCCCTAGCGCCACTCGTGCAGGGGTCGGGTTGCTGTACCTGGGTTACCACGCTAGGCCCGGAAAGTGCCACACTTGGGTGTCCAGCCTCCCTGAAGCAGCCTTCCAAGTGGGCGTGAAGGCTGCTGGTTGCATTCTTGGAGACAGGCTTGATCGGGTTTGAGGACCCCAGCCGATATCTGCTGGGGGTCACATCCCCTTGCGCCGGCCCCGCCCCTCTTCCCGGCCCTGGCTTGGGTCTAGCCACGCACCTAGCGCCACCTGTCCATGGGTCAGGTCACTGTACCTGGGTTACCACGCTAGGCCCGGAAATGGCCACACGTGCTGGTCCAGCCTCCCCGAAGCAGCCTTCCAAGTGGGCCTGAAGGCTGCTGGTTGCATTCTTGGAGACAGGCTTGATCTGGCTTGATGACACTGGCCGCCATCTGATGGGGGTCACGTCCCCTTGCGCCGGCCCCGCCCCTCTTCCCGGCCCGGGCTTGGGTCTAGCCACGCCCCTAGCGCCACCAGCCTTGGGGTCAGGTCACTTTACCTGGGTTACCACGCTAGGCCCGAAAAGGGCCACACGTGGGGGTCCAGCCTCCCCCAAGCAGCCTTCCAAGTGGGCGTGAAGGCTGCTGGTTGCTTTCTTGGAGACAGGCTTGATCGGGCTTGAGGAACACAGCCGATATCTGCCGGGGGTCACGTCCCCTTGCGCCGGCCACGCCCCTCTTCCCAGCCCGGGCTTGGGTCTAGCCACGCCCCTAGCGCCACTCGTGCAGGGGTTGGGTCACTGTACCTGGGTTAACACGCTAGGCCCGACAAAGGCTACGCGTGGGGGGTCCAGCCTCCCCGAAGCAGCCTTCCCAGTGAGCGTGAAGGCTGCTGGTTGCATTCCAGAAGACAGGCTTGATCGGGCTTGAGGACCCCGGCCGCCATCTGCAGGGGTTCACGTCCCCACTCACCAGCCCCGCCTCTCTTCCCGGCCCAGGCTTGGGTCTAGCCACGCCCCTAGCGCCACTGGCCCAGTGGTTGGGTCGCTGTACGTGGGTTACCACGCTAGGCCCGGAAAGGGCCACACGTGGGGGTACAGCCTCCTCGAAGCAGCCTTCCAAGTGTGCGTGAAGGCTGCTGGTTGCTTTCCAGAAGACAGGCTTGATCTGGCTTGAGGACCCTGGCCGCCATCTGCTGGGGGTCACGTCCCCTTGCCACGGCCCCGACCCTCTTCCCGGCCAGGGCTTGGGTCTAGCCACGGCCCTAGCGCCACTGGAACGGGGGTCGGGTCACTGTACCTAGGTTACCACGCTAGGCCCGAAAAGGGCCACACGTGGGGGGTCCAGCCTCCCCGAAGCAGCCTTCTCAGTGGGCGTGAAGGCTGCTGGTTGCATTCTTGGAGACAGGCTTGATCGGGCTTGAGGACCACAGCCGATATCTGCCGGGGGTCACGTCCCCTTGCGCCGGCCCCGCCCCTCTTCCCGGCCCGGGCTTGGCTCTAGCCACGCCCCTAGAGCCACCAGTCTAGGGGTCGGGTCGCTGTACCTGGGTTACCACGCTAGGCCCGGAAAGGGCCACACGTGGGGGTCCAGTCTCCCCGAAGCAGCCTTCTGAGTGGGCGTGAAGGCTGCTGCTTGCATTCTTGGAGACAGGCTTCATTGGGCTTGAGGACCCCGGCCGCCATCTGCTGGGGGTCACATCCCCGCGCACCAGCCCCGCCCCTCTTCCCGGCCCGGGCTTGGGTCTAGCCACGCCCCTAGCGCCACTGGTCCAGGTGGTGTCGGTGTACCTGGGTTACCACGCTAGGCTTGAAAAGTGCCACACGTGGGGGGTCCAGCCTCCCCGAATCAGCCTTACAAGTGGGCGTGAAGGCTGCTGGTTGCATTCTTGGAGACAGGCTTGATCGGGCCTCAGGACCCCGGCCGCCATCTGCAGGGGGTCATGTCCCCTCACGCCGGCCCGCCCATCTTCCCGGCCCGGGCTTGGGTCTAGCCACGCCCCTAGCGCCACCTGCCAGGGGGTTGGGTCGCTGTACCTGGGTTACCACGCTAGGCCCGAAAAGGGCCACACGTGGGGGTCCAGCCTCCCTGAAGCAGCCTTCGGAGTGGGCGTGAAGGCTGCTGGTTGCATTCTTGGAGACAGGCTTGATCGGGCTTGAGGACCCCGGCCGCCATTTGCCGGGGGTCACATCCCCTTGCGCCGGCCCCACGCCTCTTGCCGGCCCAGGCTTGGGTCAAGCAACGCCCCTAGCGCCACTGGCCTGGAGGTCGAGTCGCTGTACCTGGGTTACAGCGATAGGCCCGAAAAGGGCCACACGTGGGGGTCCAGCCTCCCTGAAGCAGCCTTCCGAGTGGGCGTGAAGGCTGCTGGTTGCATTCTTGGAGACAGGCTTGATGTGGCTTGAGGACCCCGGCCGCCATTTGCCGGGGGTCACGTCCCCTTGCGCCGGCCCCGCCCCTCTTCCCGGCCCAGGCTTGGGTCTAGCCACGCCCCTAGCGCCACTGGTCCAGGGGTCGGGTCGCTGTACCTGGGTTACCACGCGAGGTCCGAAAAGCGCCACACGTGGGGGTCCAGCCTCCCCGAAGCAGCCTTCCAAGTGGGCGTGAAGGCTGCTGGTTGCATTCTTGGAGACAGGCTTGATCGGACTTGAGGACCCCGGCCGCCATTTGCCGGGGGTCACATCCCCTTGCGCCGGCCCCGCCCCTCTTCCCGGCACAGGCTTGGGTCTAGCCACGCCCCTAGCGCCACTGGTCCAGGGGTCGGGTCGCTGTACCTGGGTTACCACACGAGGTCCGGAAAGGGCCACACGTGGGGTCCAGCCTCCTCGAAGCAGCCTTCCGAGTGGGCGTGAAGGCTGCTGGTTGCATTCTTGGAGACAGGCTTGATGTGGCTTGAGGACCCAGGCCGCCATCTTTTGGGGGTCATGTCCCCTTGCGCCGGCCCCACTCCTCTTCCCGGCCCGGGCTTGGGTCTAGCCACGCCCCTAGCGCCACTCGTGCAGGGGTCAGTTCGCTGTACCTGGGTTACCACGCTAGGCCCGAAAAGGGCCACACGTGGAGGTCCAGCTTCCCCGAAGCAGCCTTCTGAGTGGGCGTGAAGGCTGCTGGATGCATTCTGGGAGACAGGCTTGATCGGGCTTGAGGACCCCGGCCGCCAGGTGCTGGGGGCATCACGTCCCCTTGTGCAGGCCCCGCCCCTCTTCCCGGCCCGGGCTTGGGTCTAGCCACGGCACTAGGGCCACCAGCCTTGGGGTCGGTTCGCTGTACCTGGGTTACCACGCTAGGCCCGAAATGGGCCACACGTGGAGGGTCCAGCCTCCCCGAAGCAGCCTTCTCAGTGGGCGTGAAGGCTGCTGGTTGCATTCCGGGAGACAGGCTTGATCTGGCTTGAGGACCACAGCCGATATCTGCCGGGGGTCACGTCCCCTTGCGCCGGCCCCGCCCCTCTTCCCGGCCCGGGCTTGGGTCTAGCCACGCCCCTAGCGCCACTGGCCCAGTGGTTGGGTCGCTGTACCTGGGTTACCACGCTAGGCCCGAAAAAGGCCAAACGTTTGGGTCCAGCCTCCCCGAAGCAGCCTTCCAAGTGGGCGGGAAGGCAGCTGGTTGCATTCTTGGAGACAGGCTTGATCTGGCTTGAGGACCCCGGCCGACATCTTCTGGGGGTCATGTCCCCGCGCGCCGGCCCCGCCCATCTGCCCGGCCCAGGCTTGGGTCTAGCCACGCCCCTAGGGCCACCTGCCAGGTGGTCGGGTCGCTGTACCTGGGTTACCACGCAAGGCCCGAAAAGGGCCACACGTGGGGGTCCAGCCTCCCCGAAGCAGCCTTCTGAGTGGGCGTTAAGGCTGCTGGATGCATTCTTGGAGACAGGCTTGATCGGGCTTGAGGACCCTGGCCGCCATCTTCTCGTGGTCATGTCGCCGCGCGCTGGCCACAACCATCTTCCCGGCCCGGACTTGGGTCTAGCCACGCCCCTAGCGCCACTGGCCCGGAGGTCGGGTCGCTGTACCTGGGATACAGCGATAGGCCCGAAAAGGGCCACACGTGGGGGTCCAGCCTCCCCGAAGCAGCCTTCTGAGTGGGCGTGAAGGCTGCTGCTTGCATTCTTGGAGACAGGCTTGATCGGGCTTGAGGACCCCGGCGGCCATCTTCTCGTGGTCATGTCGCCGCGCGCTGGCCACGACCATCTTCCCGGCCCGGACTTGGGTCTAGCCACGCCCCTAGCGCCACTGGTCCAGGTGGTTGGGTCGCTGTACCTGGGTTACCCCGCTAGGCCTGAAAAGTGCCACACGTGGGGGGTCCAGCCTCCCCGAAGCAGCCTTCCGAGTGGGCGTGAAGGCTGCTGGTTGCATTCTTGGAGACAGGCTTGATCGGGCTTGAGGACCAGAGCCGATATCTGCCGGGGGTCACGTCCCCTTGCGCAGGCCCCGCCCCTCTTCCCGGCCCGGGCTTGGCTCTAGCCACGCCCCTAGAGCCACCAGTCTAGGGGTCGGGTCGCTGTACCTGGGTTACCACGCTAGGCCCGGAAAGGGCCACACGTGGGGGTCCAGTCTCCCCGAAGCAGCCTTCTGAGTGGGCGTGAAGGCTGCTGCTTGCATTCTTGGAGACAGGCTTGATCAGGTTTAAGGACCCCGGTCGCCATCTGCTGGGGGTCACGCGCCTTTCGCCGGCCCCACCCCTCTTCCTGGCCCGGGCTTGGGTCTAGCCACGCCCCTAGCGCCACCTGCCAGGGGGTTGGGTCGCTGTACCTGGGTTACCACGCTAGGCCCGGAAAGGGCCACACGTGGGGGTCCAGCCTCCCCGAAGCAGCTTTCCAAGTGGGCGTGAAGGCTGCTGGTTGCATTCTTGGAGACAGGCTTCATTGCCTTGAGGACCCCAGCCGCCATCTGCTGGGGGTCACATCCCCGCGCACCTGCCCCGCCCCTCTTCCCGGCCCGGGCTTGGGTCTAGCCACGCCCCTAGCGCCACTGGTCCAGGTGGTGTCGCTGTACCTGGGTTACCACGCTAGGCTTGAAAAGTGCCACACGTGGGGCGTCCAGCCTCCCCGAAGCAGCCTTCCAAGTGGGCGTGAAGGCTGCTGGTTGCATTCTTGGAGACAGGCTTGATCGGGCCTCAGGACCCCGGCCGCCATCTTCTGGGGGTCATGTCCCCTCGCGCCGGCCCGCCCATCTACCCGGCCAGGGCTTGGGTCTAGCCACGCACCTAGCGCCACCTGCCAGGGGTTGGGTCGCTGTACCTGGGTTACCACGCTAGGCCCGAAAAGGGCCACACGTGGGGGTCCAGCCTCCCCGAAGCAGCCTTCCGAGTGGGAGGGAAGGCTGCTGGTTGCATTCCAGGAGACAGGCTTGATCTGGCTTGAGGACCCCGGCCGCCATCTGCTGGGGGTCCCGTACCCTTTCGCCGGCCCCGCCCCTCTTCCTGGCCCGGGCTTGTGTCTAGCCACGCCCCTAGAGCCACCAGTCCTGGGGTCGGGTCGCTGTACCTGTGTTACCACGCTAGGCCCAAAAAGGGCCACACGCGGGGGTCCAGCCTCCCCGAAGCAGCCTTCTGAGTGGGCGTGAAGGCTGCTGGTTGCATTCTTGGAGACAGGCTTGATCGGGCTTGAGGACCCAGGCGGCCATCTTCTCGTGGTCATGTCGCCGCGCGCCGGACACGCCCATCTTCGCGGCCCGGGCTTGGGTCTAGCCACGCCCCTAGAGCCACCTGCCAGGGGGTCGGGTCACTGTACCTGGGTTACCACGCTAGGCCCGAAAAGGACCACACGTGGCGGTCCAGCCTCCCTGAAGCAGCCTTCTGAGTGGGCGTGAAGGCTGCTGGTTGCATTCTTGGAGACAGGCTTGATCGGGCTTGAGGACCCCGGCCGCCATTTGCCGGGGGTCACATCCCCTTGCGCCGGCCCCGCGCCACTTGCCGGCCCAGGCTTGGGTCAAGCAACGCCCCTAGCGCCACTGGCCCGGAGGTCGAGTCGCTGTACCTGGGTTACAGCGATAGGCCCGAAAAGGGCCACACGTGGGGGTCCAGCCTCCCTGAAGCAGCCTTCCGAGTGGGCGTGAAGGCTGCTGGTTGCATTCTTGGAGACAGGCTTGATGTGGCTTGAGGACCCCGGCCGCCATTTGCCGGGGGTCACATCCCCTTGCGCCGGCCCCGCCCCTCTTCCCGGCCCAGGCTTGGGTCTAGCCACGCCCCTAGCGCCACTGGTCCAGGGGTCGGGTCGCTGTACCTGGGTTACCACGCGAGGTCCGAAAAGCGCCACACGTGGTGGGTCCAGCCTCCCCGAAGCAGCCTTCCAAGTGGGCGTGAAGGCTGCTGCTTGCATTCTTGGAGACAGGCTTGATCTGACTTGAGTACCACAGCCGATATCTGCCGGGGGTCACGTCCCCTTGCGCCGGCCCCGCCCCTCTTCCTGGCCCGGGCTTGGGTCTAGCCACGCCCCTATCGCCACCGGTTCAGGGGTCGGGTCGCTGTACGTGGGTTACCATGCTAGGCCTGGAAAGGGCCACACGTGGGGGTCCAGCCTCCCCGAAGCAGCCTTCTGAGTGGGCGTGAAGGCTGCTGGTTGCATTCCGGGAGACAGGCTTGATCGGGCTTGAGGACCCTGGCCGACATCTGCTGGGGTCACGTCCCCTTGCGCCGGCCCCGCCCCTCTTCCCGGCCCTGGCTTGGGTCTAGCCACGCCGCTAGCGCCACTCGTCCAGGAGTCGGGTCGCTGTACCTGGGTTACCACGCTAGGCCCGAAAAGGGCCACAGGTGGGGGTCCAGCCTCCCCGAAGCAGCCTTCCAAGTGGGCGTGAAGGCTGCTGGATGCATTCTTGGAGACAGGCTTGATCTGGCTTGAGGACCCCGCCCGCCATCTGCTGGGGGTCATGTCCCTTGCGCCGGCCCCGCCCATCTTCCCGGCCCGGGCTTGTGTCTAGCCACGCCCCTAGCGCCACCTGCCCGTGTGTTGGTTCACTGTACCTGGGTTACCACGCTAGGCCCGGAAAAGGCAACACGTGGGGGTCCAGCCTCCCCGAAGCAGCCTTCTGAGTGGGCGTGAAGGCTGCTGGTTGCATTCCGGGAGACAGGCTTGATCTGGCTTGAGGACTCCGGCCACCATCTGCTGGGGGTCACATCCCCTTGCGCCGGCCCCGCCCCTCTTCCAGGCCCGGGCTTGGGTCTAGCCACGCCCCTAGGGCCACTGGCCTGGGGTCGGGTTGCTGTACCTGGGTTACCACGCTAGGCCCGAAAAGGGCCACACGTGCTGGTCCAGCCTCCCCGAAGCAGCCTTCCCAGTTAGCGTGAAGGCTGCTGGTTGCATTCCAGGAGACAGGCTTGATCGGGCTTGAGGACCCCGGCCGCCATCTGCAGGGGGTCACGTCCCCTTTCGCCGGCCCCGCCCCTCTTCCCAGCCCGGGCTTGGGTCTAGCCACGCCCCTAGCGCCTTGGCCCGGGGGTTCGGGTCGCTTTAACTGGGTTACCACGCTAGGCCCGGAAAGGGCCACACGTGGGGGTCCAGCCTCCCCGAAGCAGCCTTCTGAGTGGGCGTGAAGGCTGCTGGTTGCATTCTTGGAGACAGGCTTGATCGGACTTGAGGACCCCGGCCGCCATCTGCTGGGGGTCACGTCCCCTTACGCCAGCCCAGCCCCTCTTCCCGGCCCGGGCTTGGGTCTAGCCACGCCCCTAGCGCCACTCGTGCAGGGGTCGGGTTGCTGTACCTGGGTTACCACGCTAGGCCCGGAAAGTGCCACACTTGGGTGTCCAGCCTCCCTGAAGCAGCCTTCCAAGTGGGCGTGAAGGCTGCTGGTTGCATTCTTGGAGACAGGCTTGATCGGGTTTGAGGACCCCAGCCGATATCTGCTGGGGGTCACATCCCCTTGCGCCGGCCCCGCCCCTCTTCCCGGCCCTGGCTTGGGTCTAGCCACGCACCTAGCGCCACCTGTCCATGGGTCAGGTCACTGTACCTGGGTTACCACGCTAGGCCCGGAAATGGCCACACGTGCTGGTCCAGCCTCCCCGAAGCAGCCTTCCAAGTGGGCCTGAAGGCTGCTGGTTGCATTCTTGGAGACAGGCTTGATCTGGCTTGATGACACTGGCCGCCATCTGATGGGGGTCACGTCCCCTTGCGCCGGCCCCGCCCCTCTTCCCGGCCCGGGCTTGGGTCTAGCCACGCCCCTAGCGCCACCAGCCTTGGGGTCAGGTCACTTTACCTGGGTTACCACGCTAGGCCCGAAAAGGGCCACACGTGGGGGTCCAGCCTCCCCCAAGCAGCCTTCCAAGTGGGCGTGAAGGCTGCTGGTTGCTTTCTTGGAGACAGGCTTGATCGGGCTTGAGGAACACAGCCGATATCTGCCGGGGGTCACGTCCCCTTGCGCCGGCCACGCCCCTCTTCCCAGCCCGGGCTTGGGTCTAGCCACGCCCCTAGCGCCACTCGTGCAGGGGTTGGGTCACTGTACCTGGGTTAACACGCTAGGCCCGACAAAGGCTACGCGTGGGGGGTCCAGCCTCCCCGAAGCAGCCTTCCCAGTGAGCGTGAAGGCTGCTGGTTGCATTCCAGAAGACAGGCTTGATCGGGCTTGAGGACCCCGGCCGCCATCTGCAGGGGTTCACGTCCCCACTCACCAGCCCCGCCTCTCTTCCCGGCCCAGGCTTGGGTCTAGCCACGCCCCTAGCGCCACTGGCCCAGTGGTTGGGTCGCTGTACGTGGGTTACCACGCTAGGCCCGGAAAGGGCCACACGTGGGGGTCCAGCCTCCCCGAAGCAGCCTTCCAAGTGGGCCTGAAGGCTGCTGGTTGCATTCTTGGAGACAGGCTTGATTGGGCTTGAGTACCCCGGCCGCCATCAGCAGGGGGGCACGTCCCCTTGCGCCGGCCCCGCCCCTCTTAACGGCCCGGGCTTGGGTCTAGCCACGCCCCTAGAGCCACCAGTCCAGGGGTCGGGTCGCTGTACCTGGGTAACCACGCTAGGCCAGGAAAGGGCCACACGTGGGGGTACAGCCTCCTCGAAGCAGCCTTCCAAGTGTGCGTGAAGGCTGCTGGTTGCTTTCCAGAAGACAGGCTTGATCTGGCTTGAGGACCCTGGCCGCCATCTGCTGGGGGTCACGTCCCCTTGCCACGGCCCCGACCCTCTTCCCGGCCAGGGCTTGGGTCTAGCCACGGCCCTAGTGCCACTGGAACGGGGGTCGGGTCACTGTACCTAGGTTACCACGCTAGGCCCGAAAAGGGCCACACGTGGGGGGTCCAGCCTCCCCGAAGCAGCCTTCTCAGTGGGCGTGAAGGCTGCTGGTTGCATCCAGGAAGACAGGCTTGATTGGGCTTGAGGACCCCGGCCGCCATCTGCAGGGGTTCACGTCCCCGCTCACCAGCCACGCCCCTCTTCCCGGCCCGGGCTTGGGTCTAGCCACGCCCCTAGAGCCACCAGTCCATGGGTCGGGTCGCTGTACCTGGGTTACCACGCTAGGCCCGGAAAGGGCCACACGTGCTGGTCCAGCCTCCCCGAAGCAGCCTTCTGAGTGGGCGTGAAGGCTGCTGGTTGCATTCTTGGAGACAGGCTTGATCTGGCTTGAGGACACTGGCCGCGATCTGATGGGGGTCACGTCCCCTTGCGCCGGCCCCGCCCCTCTTCCAGGCCCGGGCTTGGGTCTAGCCACGCCCCTAACGCCACCAGCCTTGGGGTCGAGTCGCTGTACCTGAGTTACCACGCTAGGCCCAAAAAGGGCCACACGTGTGGTCCAGCCTCCTCGAAGCAGCCTTCCGAGTGGGCGTGAAGGCTGCTGGTTGCATCCCGGAAGACAGGCTTGATTGGGCTTGAGGACACCGGCCGCCATCTGCAGGGGGTCACGTCCCCGCTCACCAGCCCCGCCCCTCTTCCTGGCCCAGGCTTTGGTCTAGCCACGCCCCTAGCGCCACTGGCCCAGTGGTTGGGTCGCTGTACCTGGGTTACCACGCTAGGCCAGGAAAGGGCCACACGTGGGGGTCCAGCCTCCCCGAAGCAGCCTTCCAAGTGGGCGTGAAGGCTGCTGGTTGCATTCTTGGAGACAGGCTTGATTGGGCTTGAGTACCCCGGCCGCCATCAGCAGGGGGGCACGTCCCCTTGCGCCGGCCCCGCCCCTCTTAACGGCCCGGGCTTGGGTCTAGCCACGCCCCTAGAGCCACCTGTCCAGGGGTCGGGTCGCTGTACCTGGGTAACCACGCTAGGCCAGGAAAGGGCCACACGTGGGGGTACAGCCTCCCCGAAGCAGCCTTCCAAGTGTGCGTGAAGGCTGCTGGTTGCTTTCCAGAAGACAGGCTTGATCTGGCTTGAGGACCCAGGCCGCCATCTGCTGGGGGTCATGTCCCCTTGCGCCGGCCCCGCCCCTCTTCCCAGCCCGGGCTTGTGTCTAGCCACGGCCCTAGTGCCACTGGCCCGGGGGTCGGGTCGCTGTACCTGTGTTACCACGCTAGGCCCGAAAAGGGCCACACGTGGGGGTCCAGCCTTCCCGAAGCAGCCTTCTGAGTGGGCATGAAGGCTGCTGGTTGCATTCCGGGAGACAGGCTTGATTGGGCTTGAGGACCCCGGCTGCCATCTACCGGGGGTCACGTCCCCTTTCGCCGGCCCCGCCCCTCTTCCCGGCCCGGGCTTGGGTCTAGCAACGCCCCTAGCGCCACTGGCCCGGAGGTCGGGTCGCTGTACCTGGGTTACCACGCTAGGCTTGAAAAGTGCCACACGTTGGGGGTCCAGCCTCCCCGAAGCAGCCTTCCCAGTTAGCAGGAAGGCTGCTGGTTGCTTTCCGGGAGACAGGCTTGATCTGGCTTGAGGACCCCGGCCGCCATCTGCAGGGGGTCACGTCCCCTTTCGCCGGCCCCGCCCCTCTTCCCAGCCCGGGCTTGGGTCTAGCCACGCCCCTAGGGCCACTGGCCCGGGGGTCGGGTTGCTGTACCTAGGTTACCACGCTAGGCCCGAAAAGTGCCACACGTGGGGGTACAGCCTCCCCGAAGCAGCATTCCGAGGAGGCATAAAGGCTGCTGGTTGCATTCTTGGAGACAGGCTTGATCGGGCTTGAGGACCCTGGCCGCCATTTGCAGGGGCTCACGTCCCCTTGCGCCGGCCCTGCCCCTCTTCCCGGCCCGGGCTTGGGTCTAGCCACGCCCCTAGGGCCACCGGTTCAGGGGTCGGGTCACTGTACCTGGGTTACCACGCTAGGCCCGAAAATTGCCACACGTGGGGGTCCAGCCTCCCCGAAGCAGCCTTCCAAGTGGGCGTGAAGGCTGCTGGTTGCATTCCGGGAGACAGGCTTGATCGGGCTTGAGGATCCCTGCCGCCATTTGCAGGGGGTCACGTCCCCCTGCGCCGGCCACGCCAATCTTCCCGGCCCGGGCTTGGGTCTAGCCACGCCCCTAGCGCCACTGGCCCGGGGGTCGGGTCACTGTACCTGGGTTACCACGCTAGGCCCGGAAAGGGCCACACGTGGGGGTCCAGCCTCCCCGAAGCAGCCTTCCAAGTGCGCGTGAAGGCTGCTGGTTGCATTCTTGGAGACAGGCTTGATCTGGCTTGAGGAACCTGGCCGCCATCTGATGGGGGTCACGTCCCCTTGCGCCGGCCCTGCCCCTCTTCCCGGCCCGGGCTTGGGTCTAGCCACGCCCCTAGGGCCACTGGCCTGGGGTCGTGTCGCTGTACCTGGGTTACCACGCTAGGCCCGAAAAGGGCCACACGTGGGGTTCCAGCGTCCCCGAAGCAGCCTTCTGAGTGGGCGTGAAGGCTGCTGGTTGCATTCCAGGAGACAGGCTTGATCTGGCTTGAGGACCCCGGCCGCCATCTGCAGGGGGTCACGTCCCCTTGCGCCAGCCACGCCCCTCTTCCCGGCCCGGGCTTGGGTCTAGCCACGCCCCTAGGGCCACTGGCCTGGTGTTGGGTCGCTGTACCTGTGTTACCACGCTAGGCCTGAAAAGGGCCACACGTGGGGGTCCAGCCTCCCTGAAGCAACCTTCCAAGTGGGCGTGAAGGCTGCTGGTTGCATTCTTGGAGACAGGCTTGATCGCGCTTGAGGACCCGGCCGCCATCTGCTGGGGTCACATCCCCTTGCGCCGGCCACGCCCCTCTTCCCGGCCCTGGCTTGGGTCTAGCCACGCACCTAGCGCCACCCGTCCATGGGTCGGGTCACTGTATCTGGGTTACCACGCTAGGCCCGGAAAGGGCCACACGTGGGGGTCCAGCCTCCCCGAAGCAGCCTTCTGAGTGGGCGTGAAGGCTGCTGGTTGCATTCTTGGAGACAGGCTTGATCGGGCTTGAGGACCCAGGCGGCCATCTTCTCGTGGTCATGTCGCCGCGCGCCGGCCCCGCCCATCTTCGCGGCCCGGGCTTGGGTCTAGCCACGCCCCTAGCGCCACTGGCCAGGGGGTCGGGTCACTGTACCTGGGTTACCACGCTAGGCCCGAAAAGGACCACACGTGGCGGTCCAGCCTCCCTGAAGCAGCCTTCTGAGTGGGCGTGAAGGCTGCTGGTTGCATTCTTGGAGACAGGCTTGATCGGGCTTGAGGACCCCGGCCGCCATCTGCCGGGGGTCACGTCCCCTTGCGCCGGCCCCGCCCACTTCCCGGCCCAGGCTTGGGTCTAGCAACGCCCCTAGCGCCACTGGCCCGGGGTCGAGTCGCTGTACCTGGGTTACCACGCTAGGCCCGAAAAGGGCCACACGTGGGGGTCCAGCCTCCCCGAAGCAGCCTTCCGAGTGGGCGTGAAGGCTGCTGGTTGCATTCTTGGAGACAGGCTTGATGTGGCTTGAGGACCCCGGCCGCCATTTGCCGGGGGTCACGTCCCCTTGCGCCGGCCCCGCCCCTCTTCCCGGCCCGGGCTTGGGTCTAGCCACGCCCCTAGCGCCACTGGCCAGGGGTCGGGTCGCTGTACCTGGGTTACCACGCTAGGCCCGAAAAGGGCCACACGTGGGGGTCCAGCCTCCCCGAAGCAGCCTTCCAAGTGGGCGTGAAGGCTGCTGGTTGCATTCTTGGAGACAGGCTTGATCTGGCTTGAGGACCACAGCCGCCATCTGCCGGGGGTCACGTCCCCTTGCGCCGGCCCCGCCCCTCTTCCTGGCCCGGGCTTGGGTCTAGCCACGCCCCTAGCGCCACCGGTCAGGGGTCGGGTCGCTGTACGTGGGTTACCATGCTAGGCCTGGAAAGGGCCACACGTGGGGGTCCAGCCTCCCCGAAGCAGCCTTCTGAGTGGGCGTGAAGGCTGCTGGTTGCATTCCGGGAGACAGGCTTGATCGGGCTTGAGGACCCTGGCCGCCATCTGCTGGGGGTCACGTCCCCTTGCGCCGGCCCCGCCCCTCTTCCCGGCCCTGGCTTGGGTCTAGCCACGCCGCTAGCGCCACTCGTCCAGGAGTCGGGTCGCTGTACCTGGGTTACCACGCTAGGCCCGAAAAGGGCCACAGGTGGGGGTCCAGCCTCCCCGAAGCAGCCTTCCAAGTGGGCGTGAAGGCTGCTGGATGCATTCTTGGAGACAGGCTTGATCTGGCTTGAGGACCCCGCCCGCCATCTGCTGGGGGTCATGTCCCTTGCGCCGGCCCCGCCCATCTTCCCGGCCCGGGCTTGTGTCTAGCCACGCCCCTAGCGCCACCTGCCCGTGTGTTGGTTCACTGTACCTGGGTTACCACGCTAGGCCCGGAAAAGGCAACACGTGGGGGTCCAGCCTCCCGAAGCAGCCTTCTGAGTGGGCGTGAAGGCTGCTGGTTGCATTCCGGGAGACAGGCTTGATCTGGCTTGAGGACTCCGGCCACCATCTGCTGGGGGTCACATCCCCTTGCGCCGGCCCCGCCCCTCTTCCAGGCCCGGGCTTGGGTCTAGCCACGCCCCTAGGGCCACTGGCCTGGGGTCGGGTTGCTGTACCTGGGTTACCACGCTAGGCCCGAAAAGGGCCACACGTGCTGGTCCAGCCTCCCCGAAGCAGCCTTCCAAGTGGGCGTGAAGGCTGCTGGTTGCATTCCAGGAGACAGGCTTGATCGGGCTTGAGGACCCCGGCCGCCATCTGCAGGGGGTCACGTCCCCTTCGCCGGCCCCGCCCCTCTTCCCAGCCCGGGCTTGGGTCTAGCCACGCCCCTAGCGCCATCGGCCAGGGGTTCGGGTCGCTGTAACTGGGTTACCACGCTAGGCCCGGAAAGGGCCACACGTGGGGGTCCAGCCTCCCCGAAGCAGCCTTCCGAGTGGGCGTGAAGGCTGCTGGTTGCATTCTTGGAGACAGGCTTGATCGGGCTTGAGGACCCCGGCCGCCATCTGCAGGGGGTCACGTCCCCTTCGCCAGCCCAGCCCCTCTTCCCGGCCCAGGCTTGGGTCTAGCCACGCCCCTAGCGCCACTCGTGCAGGGGTCGGGTCGCTGTACCTGGGTTACCACGCTAGGCCCGGAAAGGGCCACACGTGGGGGTCCAGCCTCCCCGAAGCAGCCTTCCAAGTGGGCGTGAAGGCTGCTGGTTGCATTCTTGGAGACAGGCTTGATCGGGCTTGAGGACCCCGGCCGCCATCTGCTGGGGGTCACGTCCCCTTGCGCCGGCCCCGCCCCTCTTCCCGGCCCAAGCTTGGGTCTAGCCACGCCCCTAGAGCCACCTGTCCAGGGGTCGGGTCACTGTACCTGGGTTACCACGCTAGGCCCGGAAATGGCCACACGTGGGGGTCCAGCCTCCCCGAAGCAGCCTTCCAAGTGGGCGTGAAGGCTGCTGGTTGCATTCTTGGAGACAGGCTTGATCTGGCTTGAGGACCCTGGCCGCCATCTGATGGGGGTCACGTCCCCTTGCGCCGGCCCCGCCCCTCTTCCCGGCCCGGGCTTGGCTCTAGCCACGCCCCTAGAGCCACCAGTCTAGGGGTCGGGTCGCTGTACCTGGGTTACCACGCTAGGCCCGAAAAGGGCCACACGTGGGGGTCCAGCCTCCCCGAAGCAGCCTTCCAAGTGGGCGTGAAGGCTGCTGGTTGCATTCTTGGAGACAGGCTTGATCGGGCTTGAGGAACCCGGCCGATATCTGCCGGGGGTCACGTCCCCTTGCGCCGGCCACGCCCCTCTTCCCGGCCCGGGCTTGGGTCTAGCCACGCCCCTAGCGCCACTCGTGCAGGGGTCGGGTCACTGTACCTGGGTTACCACGCTAGGCCCGAAAAGGCCACACGTGGGGGGTCCAGCCTCCCCGAAGCAGCCTTCCCAGTGAGCGTGAAGGCTGCTGGTTGCATTCCAGGAGACAGGCTTGATCGGGCTTGAGGACCCCGGCCGCCATCTGCAGGGGGTCACGTCCCCACTCGCCAGCCCCGCCTCTCTTCCCGGCCCAGGCTTGGGTCTAGCCACGCCCCTAGCGCCACTGGCCCGTGGGTGGGTCGCTGTACCTGGGTTACCACGCTAGGCCCGGAAAGGGCCACACGTGGGGGTCCAGCCTCCCCGAAGCAGCCTTCCAAGTGGGCCTGAAGGCTGCTGGTTGCATTCTTGGAGACAGGCTTGATTGGGCTTGAGTACCCCGGCCGCCATCAGCAGGGGGTCACGTCCCCTTGCGCCGGCCCCGCCCCTCTTAACGGCCCGGGCTTGGGTCTAGCCACGCCCCTAGAGCCACCGTCCAGGGGTCGGGTCGCTGTACCTGGGTAACCACGCTAGGCCAGGAAAGGGCCACACGTGGGGGTACAGCCTCCTCGAAGCAGCCTTCCAAGTGGGCGTGAAGGCTGCTGGTTGCATTCCAGAAGACAGGCTTGATCTGGCTTGAGGACCCTGGCCGCCATCTGCTGGGGGTCACGTCCCCTTGCGCACGGCCCCGCCCTCTTCCCGGCCAGGGCTTGGGTCTAGCCACGGCCCTAGTGCCACTGGACCGGGGGTCGGGTCACTGTACCTAGGTTACCACGCTAGGCCCGAAAAGGGCCACACGTGGGGGTCCAGCCTCCCCGAAGCAGCCTTCTCAAGTGGGCGTGAAGGCTGCTGGTTGCATTCCAGGAAGACAGGCTTGATTGGGCTTGAGGACCCCGGCCGCCATCTGCAGGGGTTCACGTCCCCGCTCACCGGCCACGCCCCTCTTCCCGGCCCGGGCTTGGGTCTAGCCACGCCCCTAGAGCCACCAGTCCATGGGTCGGGTCGCTGTACCTGGGTTACCACGCTAGGCCCAAAAAGGGCCACACGTGGGGTCCAGCCTCCCCGAAGCAGCCTTCAGAGTGGGCGTGAAGGCTGCTGGTTGCATTCTTGGAGACAGGCTTGATCTGGCTTGAGGACACTGGCCGCGATCTGATGGGGGTCACGTCCCCTTGCGCCGGCCCCGCCCCTCTTCCAGGCCCGGGCTTGGGTCTAGCCACGCCCCTAGCGCCACCAGCCTTGGGGTCGAGTCGCTGTACCTGAGTTACCACGCTAGGCCCGAAAAGGGCCACACGTGGGGGTCCAGCCTCCTCGAAGCAGCCTTCCGAGTGGGCGTGAAGGCTGCTGGTTGCATTCCGGAAGACAGGCTTGATCTGGGCTTGAGGACACCGGCCGCCATCTGCAGGGGGTCACGTCCCCTTCGCCAGCCCCGCCCCTCTTCCGGCCCGGCTTGGGTCTAGCCACGCCCCTAGCGCCACTGGCCCAGTGGTTGGGTCGCTGTACCTGGGTTACCACGCTAGGCCCGAAAAGGGCCACACGTGGGGGTCCAGCCTCCCCGAAGCAGCCTTCCAAGTGGGCGTGAAGGCTGCTGGTTGCATTCTTGGAGACAGGCTTGATCGGGCTTGAGGACCCCGGCCGCCATCTAGCAGGGGGTCACGTCCCCTTGCCCCGGCCCCGCCCCTCTTCCCGGCCCGGGCTTGGGTCTAGCCACGCCCCTAGAGCCACCTGTCCAGGGGTCGGGTCGCTGTACCTGGGTTACCACGCTAGGCCCGAAAAGGGCCACACGTGGGGGTACAGCCTCCCCGAAGCAGCCTTCCAAGTGTGCGTGAAGGCTGCTGGTTGCTTTCCAGAAGACAGGCTTGATCTGGCTTGAGGACCCAGGCCGCCATCTGCTGGGGGTCATGTCCCCTTGCGCCGGCCCCGCCCCTCTTCCCAGCCCGGGCTTGTGTCTAGCCACGGCCCTAGTGCCACTGGCCCGGGGGTCGGGTCGCTGTACCTGTGTTACCACGCTAGGCCCGAAAAGGGCCACACGTGGGGGTCCAGCCTTCCCGAAGCAGCCTTCTTAGTGGGCATGAAGGCTGCTGGTTGCATTCCGGGAGACAGGCTTGATTGGGCTTGAGGACCCCGGCTGCCATCTACCGGGGGTCACGTCCCCTTTCGCCGGCCCCGCCCCTCTTCCCGGCCCGGGCTTGGGTCTAGCAACGCCCCTAGCGCCACTGGCCCGGAGGTCGGGTCGCTGTACCTGGGTTACCACGCTAGGCTTGAAAAGTGCCACACGTTGGGGGTCCAGCCTCCCCGAAGCAGCCTTCCCAGTTAGCAGGAAGGCTGCTGGTTGCTTTCCGGGAGACAGGCTTGATCTGGCTTGAGGACCCCGGCCGCCATCTGCAGGGGGTCACGTCCCCTTTCGCCGGCCCCGCCCCTCTTCCCAGCCCGGGCTTGGGTCTAGCCACGCCCCTAGGGCCACTGGCCCGGGGGTCGGGTTGCTGTACCTAGGTTACCACGCTAGGCCCGAAAAGTGCCACACGTGGGGGTACAGCCTCCCCGAAGCAGCATTCCGAGGAGGCATAAAGGCTGCTGGTTGCATTCTTGGAGACAGGCTTGATCGGGCTTGAGGACCCTGGCCGCCATTTGCAGGGGCTCACGTCCCCTTGCGCCAGCCCCGCCCCTCTTCCCGGCCCGGGCTTGGGTCTAGCCACGCCCCTAGGGCCACCGGTTCAGGGGTCGGGTCACTGTACCTTGGTTACCACGCTAGGCCCGAAAATTGCCACACGTGGGGGTCCAGCCTCCCCGAAGCAGCCTTCCAAGTGGGCGTGAAGGCTGCTGGTTGCATTCCGGGAGACAGGCTTGATCGGGCTTGAGGATCCCTGCCGCCATTTGCAGGGGGTCACGTCCCCCTGCGCCGGCCACGCCAATCTTCCCGGCCCGGGCTTGGGTCTAGCCACGCCCCTAGCGCCACTGGCCCGGGGGTCGGGTCACTGTACCTGGGTTACCACGCTAGGCCCGGAAAGGGCCACACGTGGGGGTCCAGCCTCCCCGAAGCAGCCTTCCAAGTGCGCGTGAAGGCTGCTGGTTGCATTCTTGGAGACAGGCTTGATCTGGCTTGAGGAACCTGGCCGCCATCTGATGGGGGTCACGTCCCCTTGCGCCGGCCCTGCCCCTCTTCCCGGCCCGGGCTTGGGTCTAGCCACGCCCCTAGGGCCACTGGCCTGGGGTCGTGTCGCTGTACCTGGGTTACCACGCTAGGCCCGAAAAGGGCCACACGTGGGGTTCCAGCGTCCCCGAAGCAGCCTTCTGAGTGGGCGTGAAGGCTGCTGGTTGCATTCCAGGAGACAGGCTTGATCTGGCTTGAGGACCCCGGCCGCCATCTGCAGGGGGTCACGTCCCCTTGCGCCAGCCACGCCCCTCTTCCCGGCCCGGGCTTGGGTCTAGCCACGCCCCTAGGGCCACTGGCCTGGTGTTGGGTCGCTGTACCTGTGTTACCACGCTAGGCCTGAAAAGGGCCACACGTGGGGGTCCAGCCTCCCTGAAGCAACCTTCCAAGTGGGCGTGAAGGCTGCTGGTTGCATTCTTGGAGACAGGCTTGATCGCGCTTGAGGACCCGGCCGCCATCTGCTGGGGTCACATCCCCTTGCGCCGGCCACGCCCCTCTTCCCGGCCCTGGCTTGGGTCTAGCCACGCACCTAGCGCCACCCGTCCATGGGTCGGGTCACTGTATCTGGGTTACCACGCTAGGCCCGGAAAGGGCCACACGTGGGGGTCCAGCCTCCCTGAAGCACCCTTCCAAGTGGGCATGAAGGCTGCTGGTTGCATTCCAGGAGACAGGCTTGATCTGGCTTGAGGACCCTGGCCGCCATCTGCCGGGGGTCATGTCCCCTTGCGCCGGCCCCGCCCCTCTCCCGGCCCGAGCTTGGGTCTAGCCACGCCCTTAGCGCCACTGGCCCGGTGGTTGGGTCGCTGTACCTGGGTTACCACGCTAGGCCCGAAAAGGTCCACACGTGGGGGTCCAGCCTCCCTGAAGCAGCCTTCCAAGTGGGCGTGAAGGATGCTGGTTGCATTCCGGGAGACAGGCTTGATCGGGCTTGAGGACCCCGGCTGCCATCTACAGGGGGTCACGTCCCCTTTCGCCGGCCCCGCCCCTCTTCCCGGCCCGGGCTTGGGTCTAGCCACGCCCCTAGCGCCACCAGCCTTGGGATCGGGTCGCTGTACCTGGGTTACCACGCTAGGCCCGAAAAGGGCTACGCGTGGGGGTCCAGCCTCCCCGAAGCAGCCTTCCCAGTTAGCAGGAAGGCTGCTGGTTGCATTCCAGGAGACAGGCTTGATCTGGCTTGAGGACCCAGGCCGCCATTTGCAGGGGGTCACGTCCCCTTTCGCCGGCCACGCCCCTCTTCCCGGCCCGGGCTTGGGTCTAGCCACGGCCCTAGTGCCACTGGCCCGGGGGTCGGGTTGCTGTACCTGGGTTACCACGCTAGGCCCGAAAAGGGCCACACGTGGGGGTACAGCCTCCCCGAAGCAGCCTTCCGAGGAGGCGTAAAGGCTGCTGGTTGCATTCTTGGAGACAGGCTTGATCGGGCTTGAGGACCCCGGCCGCCACCTGCAGGGGGTCACGTCCCCTTGCGCCGGCCACGCCCCTCTTCCCGGCACAGGCTTGGGTCTAGCCACGCCCCTAGCGCCACTGGCCCGGGGGTTCGGGTCGCTTTAACTGAGTTACCATGCTAGGCCCGGAAAGGGCCACACGTGGGGGTCAATCCTCCCCGAAGCACCCTTCCAAGTGGGCGTGAAGGCTGCTGGTTGCATTTTGGAGACAGGCTTGATCTGGCTTGAGGACACTGGCCGCCATCTTCTGTGGGTCACGTCCCCTTGCGCCGGCCCCACCCCTCTTCCCGGCCCGGGCTTGGGTCTAGCCACGCCCCTAGCGCCACCAGCCTTGGGGTCAGGTCACTGTACCTGTGTTACCACGCTAGGCCCAGAAAGGGACACACGTGGGGGTCCAGCCTCCATGAAGCAGCCTTCCAAGTGGGCGTGAAGGCTGCTGGTTGCATTCCAGGAGACAGGCTTGATCTGGCTTGAGGACCCCGGCCGCCATCTGCAGGGGGTCACGTCCCCTTGCGTCTGCACCGCCCCTCTTCCCGGCCCGGGCTTGGGTCTAGCCACGTCTCTAGCGCCACTGGCCGGGGGTTTGGGTCACTTTACCTGGGTTACCACTCTAGGCCCGAAAAGGGCTACACGTGGGGGGTCCAGCCTCCTCGAAGCAGCCTTCCGAGTGGGCATGAAGGCTGCTGGTTGCATTCCAGGAGACAGGCTTGATCGGGCTTGAGGACCCCGGCTGCAATCTGACGGGGGTCACGTCTCCTTGCGCCGGCCCCACCCTTCTTCCCGGCCCAGGCTTGGGTCTAGCCACGCCCCTAGCGCCACCAGTCCAGGGGTCGGGTCGCTGTACCTGGGTCACCACGCTAGGCACGGAAAGGGCCACACGTGGGGGGTCCAGCCTCCACGAAGCAGCCTTCCGAGTGGGCGTGAAGGCTGCTGGTTGCATCCCGGAAGACAGGCTTGATTGGGCTTGAGGACCCCGGCCGCCATCTGCAGGGGTTCACGTCCCCACTCACCAGCCCCGCCCCTCTTCCTGGCCCAGGCTTGGGTCTAGCCACGCCCCTAGCGCCACCAGTCCAGGGGTCGGGTCGCTGTACCTGGGTCACCACGCTAGGCACGGAAAGGGCCACACGTGGGGGGTCCAGCCTCCACGAAGCAGCCTTCCGAGTGGGCGTGAAGGCTGCTGGTTGCATCCCGGAAGACAGGCTTGATTGGGCTTGAGGACCCCGGCCGCCATCTGCAGGGGTTCACGTCCCCGCTCACCAGCCCCGCCCCTCTTCCTGGCCCAGGCTTTGGTCTAGCCACGCCCCTAGCGCCACTGGCCCAGTGGTTGGGTCGCTGTACCTGGGTTACCACGCTAGGCCAGGAAAGGGCCACACGTGGGGGTTCAGCCTCCCCAAAGCAGCCTTCCAAGTGGGCGTGAAGGCTGCTGGTTGCATTCTTGGAGACAGGCTTGATTGGGCTTGAGTACCCCGGCCGCCATCAGCATGGGGGCACGTCCCCTTGCGCCGGCCCCGCCCCTCTTAACGGCCCGGGCTTGGGTCTAGCCACGCCCCTAGAGCCAACAGTCCAGGGGTCGGGTCGCTGTACCTGGGTAACCACGCTAGGCCAGGAAAGGGCCACACATGGGGGTCCAGCCTCCCTGAAGCAGCCTTCCAAGTGTGCGTGAAGGCTGCTGGTTGCTTTCCAGAAGACAGGCTTGATCTGGCTTGAGGACCCAGGCCGCCATCTGCTGGGGGTCATGTCCCCTTGCCCCGGCCCCGCCCCTCTTCCCAGCCCGGGCTTGTGTCTAGCCACGGCCCTAGTGCCACTGGCCCGGGGGTCGGGTCGCTGTACCTGTGTTACCACGCTAGGCCCGAAAAGGGCCACACGTGGGGGTCCAGCCTTCTCGAAGCAGCCTTCTGAGTGGGCATGAAGGCTGCTGGTTGCATTCCGGGAGACAGGCTTGATTGGGCTTGAGGACCCCGGCTGCCATCTACCGGGGGTCACGTCCCCTTTCGCCGGCCCCGCCCCTCTTCCCGGCCCGGGCTTGGGTCTAGCAACGCCCCTAGCGCCACTGGCCCGGAGGTCGGGTCGCTGTACCTGGGTTACCACGCTAGGCTTGAAAAGTGCCACACGATGGGGGTCCAGCCTCCCCGAGGCAGCCTTCCCAGTTAGCAGGAAGGCTGCTGGTTGCTTTCCGGGAGACAGGCTTGATCTGGCTTGAGGACCCCGGCCGCCATCTGCAGGGGGTCACGTCAGCTTTCGCCGGCCCCGCCCCTCTTCCCAGCCCGGGCTTGGGTCTAGCCACGCCCCTAGGGCCACTGGCCCGGGGGTCGGGTTGCTGTACCTAGGTTACCACGCTAGGCCCGAAAAGGGCCACACGTGGGGGTACAGCCTCCCCGAAGCAGCATTCCGAGGAGGCATAAAGGCTGCTGGTTGCATTCTTGGAGACAGGCTTGATTGGGCTTGAGGACCCTGGCCGCCATTTGCAGGGGGTCACGACCCCTTTCGCCGGCCCCGCCCCTCTTCCCGGCCCGGGCTTGGGTCTAGCCACGCCCCTAGGGCCACCGGTTCAGGGGTCGGGTCACTGTACCTGGGTTACCACCCTAGGCCCGAAAAGTGCCACACGTGGGGGTCCAGCCCCCCGAAGCAGCCTTCCAAGTGGGCGTGAAGGCTGCTGGTTGCATTCTGGGAGACAGGCTTGATCGGGCTTGAGGATCCCTGCCGCCATTTGCAGGGGGTCACGTCCCCCTGCGCCGGCCACGCCAATCTTCCCGGCTCGGGCTTGGGTCTAGCCACGCCCCTAGCGCCACTGGCCCGGGGGTCGGGTCACTGTACCTGGGTTACCACGCTAGGCCCGAAAAGGGCCACACGTGGGGGTCCAGCCTCCCCGAAGAACCCTTCCAAGTGCGCGTGAAGGCTGCTGGTTGCATTCTTGGAGACAGGCTTGATCTGGCTTGAGGAACCTGGCCGCCATCTGATGGGGGTCACGTCCCCTTGCGCCGGCCCTGCCCCTCTTCCCGGCCCGGGCTTGGGTCTAGCCACGCCCCTAGGGCCACTGGCCTAGGGTCGTGTCGCTGTACCTGGGTTACCACGCTAGGCCCGAAAAGGGCCACACGTGGGGTTCCAGCGTCCCCGAAGCAGCCTTCTGAGTGGGCGTGAAGGCTGCTGGTTGCATTCTTGGAGACAGGCTTGATCGCGCTTGAGGACCCGGCCGCAATCTGCTGGGGTCACATCACCTTGTGCCGGCCCCGCCCCTCTTCCCGGCCCTGGCTTGGGTCTAGCCACGCACCTAGCGCCACCCGTCCATGGGTCGGGTCACTGTATCTGGGTTACCACGCTAGGCCCGGAAAGGGCCACACGTGGGGGTCCAGCCTCCCTGAAGCACCCTTCCAAGTGGGCGTGAAGGCTGCTGGTTGCATTCCAGGAGACAGGCTTGATCTGGCTTGAGGACCCCGGCCGCCATCTGCCGGGGGTCATGTCCCCTTGCGCCGGCCCCGCCCCTCTCCCGGCCCGAGCTTGGGTCTAGCCACGCCCTTAGCGCCACTGGCCCGGTGGTTGGGTCGCTGTACCTGGGTTACCACGCTAGGCCCGAAAAGGTCCACACGTGGGGGTCCAGCCTCCCTGAAGCAGCCTTCCAAGTGGGCGTGAAGGATGCTGGTTGCATTCCGGGAGACAGGCTTGATCGGGCTTGAGGACCCCGGCTGCCATCTACAGGGGGTCACGTCCCCTTTCGCCGGCCCCGCCCCTCTTCCCGGCCCGGGCTTGGGTCTAGCCACGCCCCTAGCGCCACCAGCCTTGGGATCGGGTCGCTGTACCTGGGTTACCACGCTAGGCCCGAAAAGGGCTACGCGTGGGGGTCCAGCCTCCCCGAAGCAGCCTTCCCAGTTAGCAGGAAGGCTGCTGGTTGCATTCCAGGAGACAGGCTTGATCGGGCTTGAGGACCCCGGCCGCCATTTGCAGGGGGTCACGTCCCCTTTCGCCGGCCACGCCCCTCTTCCCGGCCCGGGCTTGGGTCTAGCCACGGCCCTAGTGCCACTGGCCCGGGGGTCGGGTCGCTGTACCTGGGTTACCACGCTAGGCCCGAAAAGGGCCACACGTGGGGGTACAGCCTCCCCGAAGCAGCCTTCCGAGGAGGCGTAAAGGCTGCTGGTTGCATTCTTGGAGACAGGCTTGATCGGGCTTGAGGACCCCGACCGCCACCTGCAGGGGGTCACGTCCCCTTGCGCCGGCCACGCCCCTCTTCCCGGCCCGGGCTTGGGTCTAGCCACGCCCCTAGCGCCACCAGCCTTGGGGTCAGGTCACTGTACCTGTGTTACCACGCTAGGCCCAGAAAGGGACACACGTGGGGGTCCAGCCTCCATGAAGCAGCCTTCCAAGTGGGCGTGAAGGCTGCTGGTTGCATTCCAGGAGACAGGCTTGATCTGGCTTGAGGACCCCGGCCGCCATCTGCAGGGGGTCACGTCCCCTTGCGTCTGCCCCGCCCCTCTTCCCGGCCCGGGCTTGGGTCTAGCCACGTCTCTAGCGCCACTGGCCGGGGGTTTGGGTCACTGTACCTGGGTTACCACGCTAGGCCCGAAAAGGGCTACACGTGGGGGGTCCAGCCTCCCCGAAGCAGCCTTCCCAGTGAGCGGGAAGGCTGCTGGTTGAATTCCAGGAGACAGGCTTGATTGGGCTTGAGGACCCCATCCGCCATCTGCAGGATGTCACGTCCCCTTTCGCCAGCCCCGCCCCTCTTCCCTGCCCGGGCTTCGGTCTAGCCACGGCACTAGCTCCACCTGCCAGGGGATCGGGTCACTGTACCTGGGTTACCACGCTAGGCCCGAAAAGGGCCACACGTGGGGGTCCAGCCTCCCCGAAGCAGCCTTCCAAGTGGGCGTGAAGGCTCCTGGTTGCATTCTTGGAGACAGGCTTGATCGGGCTTCAGGACCCCGGCCGCCATCTGCTGGGTGTCATGTCCCCGTGCGTCTGCCCCACCCTTCTTCCCGGCCCAGGCTTGGGTCTAGCCACGACCCTAGCCCCACCAGTCCAGGGGTCGGGTCACTGTACCTGGGTTACCACGCTAGGCCCGAAAAGGGCCACACGTATGGGTCCAGCCTTCTCGAAGCAGCCTTCTGAGTGGGCATGAAGGCTGCTGGTTGCATTCCAGGAGACAGGCTTGATCGGGCTTGAGGACCCCGGCTGCAATCTGACGGGGGTCACGTCTCCTTGCGCCGGCCCCACCCCTTCTTCCCGGCCCAGGCTTGGGTCTAGCCACGCCCCTAGCGCCACCAGTCCAGGGGTCGGGTCGCTGTACCTGGGTCACCACGCTAGGCACGGAAAGGGCCACACGTGGGGGGTCCAGCCTCCACGAAGCAGCCTTCCGAGTGGGCGTGAAGGCTGCTGGTTGCATCCCGGAAGACAGGCTTGATTGGGCTTGAGGACCCCGGCCGCCATCTGCAGGGGTTCACGTCCCCGCTCACCAGCCCCGCCCCTCTTCCTGGCCCAGGCTTGGGTCTAGCCACGCCCCTAGCGCCACCAGTCCAGGGGTGGGGTCGCTGTACCTGGGTCACCACGCTAGGCACGGAAAGGGCCACACGTGGGGGGTCCAGCCTCCACGAAGCAGCCTTCCGAGTGGGCGTGAAGGCTGCTGGTTGCATCCCGGAAGACAGGCTTGATTGGGCTTGAGGACCCCGGCCGCCATCTGCAGGGGTTCACGTCCCCGCTCACCAGCCCCGCCCCTCTTCCTGGCCCAGGCTTTGGTCTAGCCACGCCCCTAGCGCCACTGGCCCAGTGGTTGGGTCGCTGTACCTGGGTTACCACGCTAGGCCAGGAAAGGGCCACACGTGGGGGTTCAGCCTCCCCAAAGCAGCCTTCCAAGTGGGCGTGAAGGCTGCTGGTTGCATTCTTGGAGACAGGCTTGATTGGGCTTGAGTACCCCGGCCGCCATCAGCATGGGGGCACGTCCCCTTGCGCCGGCCCCGCCCCTCTTAACGGCCCGGGCTTGGGTCTAGCCACGCCCCTAGAGCCACCAGTCCAGGGGTCGGGTCGCTGTACCTGGGTAACCACGCTAGGCCAGGAAAGGGCCACACGTGGGGGTCCAGCCTCCCTGAAGCAGCCTTCCAAGTGTGCGTGAAGGCTGCTGGTTGCTTTCCAGAAGACAGGCTTGATCGCGCTTGAGGACCCCGGCCGCCATCTGCTGGGGGTCATGTCCCCTTGCGCCGGCCCCGCCCCTCTTCCCAGCCCGGGCTTGTGTCTAGCCACGGCCCTAGTGCCACTGGCCCGGGGGTCGGGTCGCTGTACCTGTGTTACCACGCTAGGCCCGAAAAGGGCCACACGTGGGGGTCCAGCCTTCTCGAAGCAGCCTTCTGAGTGGGCATGAAGGCTGCTGGTTGCATTCCGGGAGACAGGCTTGATTGGGCTTGAGGACCCCGGCTGCCATCTGACGGGGGTCACGTCCCCTTTCGCCGGCCCCGCCCCTCATCCCGGCCCGGGCTTGGGTCTAGCAACGCCCCTAGCGCCACTGGTCCGGAGGTCGGGTCGCTGTACCTGGGTTACCACGCTAGGCCCGAAAAGGGCCACACGTGGGGGTCCAGCCTCCCCGAGGCAGCCTTCCCAGTTAGCAGGAAGGCTGCTGGTTGCATTCCGGGAGACAGGCTTGATCTGGCTTGAGGACCCCGGCCGCCATCTGCAGGGGGTCACGTCCGCTTTCGCCGGCCCCGCCCCTCTTCCCAGCCCGGGCTTGGGTCTAGCCACGCCCCTAGGGCCACTGGCCCGGGGGTCGGGTTGCTGTACCTAGGTTACCACGCTAGGCCCGAAAAGGGCCACACGTGGGGGTACAGCCTCCCCGAAGCAGCATTCCGAGGAGGCATAAAGGCTGCTGGTTGCATTCTTGGAGACAGGCTTGATTGGGCTTGAGGACCCTGGCCGCCATTTGCAGGGGGTCACGTCCCCTTTCGCCGGCCCCGCCCCTCTTCCCGGCCCGGGCTTGGGTCTAGCCACACCCCTAGGGCCACCGGTTCAGGGGTCGGGTCACTGTACCTGGGTTACCACCCTAGGCCCGAAAAGTGCCACACGTGGGGGTCCAGCCTCCCCGAAGCAGCCTTCCAAGTGGGCGTGAAGGCTGCTGGTTGCATTCTTGGAGACAGGCTTGATCGGGCTTGAGGATCCCTGCCGCCATTTGCAGGGGGTCACGTCCCCCTGCGCCGGCCACGCCCCTCTTCCCGGCCCAGGCTTGGGTCTAGCCACGCCCCTAGCGCCACTGGCCAGGGGTCGGGTCACTGTACCTGGGTTACCACGCTAGGCCCGAAAAGGGCCACACGTGGGGGTCCAGCCTCCCCGAAGAACCCTTCCAAGTGCGCGTGAAGGCTGCTGGTTGCATTCTTGGAGACAGGCTTGATCTGGCTTGAGGAACCTGGCCGCCATCTGATGGGGGTCACGTCCCCTTGCGCCGGCCCTGCCCCTCTTCCCGGCCCGGGCTTGGGTCTAGCCACGCCCCTAGGGCCACTGGCCTGGGGTCGTGTCGCTGTACCTGGGTTACCAAGCTAGGCCCGAAAAGGGCCACACGTGGGGTTCCAGCGTCCCCGAAGCAGCCTTCTGAGTGGGCGTGAAGGCTGCTGGTTGCATTCCAGGAGACAGGCTTGATCTGGCTTGAGGACCCCGGCCGCCATCTGCAGGGGGTCACGTCCCCTTGCGCCAGCCACGCCCCTCTTCCCGGCCCAGGCTTGGGTCTAGCCACGCCCCTAGGGCCACTGGCCTGGTGTTGGGTCGCTGTACCTGTGTTACCACGCTAGGCCTGAAAAGGGCCACACGTGGGGGTCCAGCCTCCCTGAAGCAACCTTCCAAGTGGGCGTGAAGGCTGCTGGTTGCATTCTTGGAGACAGGCTTGATCGCGCTTGAGGACCCGGCCGCCATCTGCCGGGGGTCATGTCCCCTTGCGCCGGCCCCGCCCCTCTCCCGGCCCGAGCTTGGGTCTAGCCACGCCCTAGCGCCACCCGTCCAGGGGTCGGGTCACTGTACCTGGGTTACCACGCTAGGCCCGGAAAAGGGCCACACGTGGGGGTCCAGCCTCCCGAAGCAGCCTTCCAAGTGGGCGTGAAGGCTGCTGGTTGCATTCTTGGAGACAGGCTTGATCGGGCTTGAGGACCCTGGCCGCCATCTGCAGGGGGTCATGTCCCCTGCGCCGGCCACGCCCCTCTTCCCGGCCCGGCTTGGGTCTAGCCACGCCCCTAGCGCCACTGGCCCGGGGGTCGGGTCGCTGTACCTGGGTTACCACGCTAGGCCCGAAAAGGGCCACACGTGGGGGTCCAGCCTCCCCGAAGCAGCCTTCCAAGTGGGCGTGAAGGCTGCTGGTTGCATTCCAGGAGACAGGCTTGATCGGGCTTGAGGACCCCGGCCGCCATCTGCAGGGGGTCACGTCCCCTTGCGCCGGCCCCGCCCCTCTTCCCGGCCCGGGCTTGGGTCTAGCCACGCCCCTAGCGCCACCGGCCTGGGGTCGGGTCGCTGTACCTGGGTTACCACGCTAGGCCCGAAAAGGGCCACACGTGGGGGTACAGCCTCCCCGAAGCAGCCTTCCGAGGAGGCGTGAAGGCTGCTGGTTGCATTCCTGGAGACAGGCTTGATCGGGCTTGAGGACCCGGCCGCCATCTGCAGGGGGTCACGTCCCCTTGCGCCGGCCACGCCCCTCTTCCCGGCCCGGGCTTGGGTCTAGCCACGCCCCTAGGGCCACTGGCCGGGGGTTCGGGTCGCTGTACCTGGTTACCACGCTAGGCCCGAAAAGGGCCACACGTGGGGGTCCAGCCTCCCGAAGCAGCCTTCCAAGTGGGCGTGAAGGCTGCTGGTTGCATTCTTGGAGACAGGCTTGATCGGACTTGAGGACACTGGCCGCCATCTGCTGTGGTCACGTCCCCTTGCGCCGGCCCCGCCCCTCTTCCCAGCCCGGGCTTGGGTCTAGCCACGCCCCTAGCGCCACCAGCCTTGGGGTCGGGTCACTGTACCTGGGTTACCACGCTAGGCCCGGAAAGGGCACACGTGGGGGTCCAGCCTCCCCAAGGAGCCTTCCAAGTGAGCGTGAAGGCTGCTGGTTGCATTCTTGGAGACAGGCTTGATCTGGCTTGAGGACCCCGGTCGCCATCTGCAGGCGGTCACGTCCCATTGCGCCGGCCCCGCCCCTCTTCCTGTCCCGGGTTTGGGTCTAGCCACGTCTCTAGCGCCACTGGCCGGGGGTTTGGGTCACTGTACCTGGGTTACCACGCTAGGCCCGAAAAGGGCTACACGTGGGGGGTCCAGCCTCCCCGAAGCAGCCTTCCCAGTGAGCGGGAAGGCTGCTGGTTGAATTCCAGGAGACAGGCTTGATTGGGCTTGAGGACCCCATCCGCCATCTGCAGGGGGTCACGTCCCCTTTCGCCAGCCCTGCCCCTCTTCCCGGCCCGGGCTTGGGTCTAGCCACGGCCCTAGACCCACTGGCCAGGGGATCGGGTCACTGTACCTGGGTTACCACGCTAGGCCCGAAAAGGGCCACACGTGGGGGTCCAGCCTCCTGAAGCAGCCTTCCAAGTGGGCGTGAAGGCTGCTGGTTGCATTCTTGGAGACAGGCTTGATCGGGCTTCAGGACCCCGGCCGCCATCTGCTGGGTGTCATGTCCCCGTGCGTCTGCCCCGCCCGTCTTCCCGGCCCAGGCTTGGGTCTAGCCACGACCCTAGCGCCACCAGTCCAGGGGTCGGGTCACTGTACCTGGGTTACCACGCTAGGCCCGAAAAGGGCCACACGTGGGGGTCCAGCCTCCCCGAAGCAGCCTTCCAAGTGGGCGTGAAGGCTGCTGGTTGCATTCTTGGAGACAGGCTTGATCTGGCTTGAGGACCCCGTCCGCCATCTGCCGGGGGTCACGTCCCCTTGCAACGGCCCCGCCCCTCTTCCCGGCCCGGGCTTGTGTCTAGCCACGGCCCTAGCGCCACCTGCCAGGGGATCGGGTCACTGTACCTGGGTTACCACGCTAGGCCCGAAAAGGGCTACACGTGGGGGTCCAGCCTCCCCGAAGCAACCTTCCAAGTGGGCGTGAAGGCTGCTGGTTGCATTCTTGGAGACAGGCTTGATCGGGCTTGAGGACCCCGGCCGCCATCTGCTGGGGGTCATGTCCCCGCGCACCTGCCCCGCCCCTCTTCCCGGCCCGGGCTTGGGTCTAGCCACGCCCCTAGCGCCACTGGCCCGGGGGTCGGGTCGCTGTACCTGGGTTACCACGCTAGGCCCGAAAAGGGCCACACGTGGGGGTCCAGCCTCCCCGAAGCAGCCTTCCAAGTGGGCGTGAAGGCTGCTGGTTGCATTCTTGGAGACAGGCTTGATCGGGCTTGAGGACCCCGGCCGCCATCTGCTGGGGGTCATGTCCCCTTGCGCCAGCCACGCCCCTCTTCCCGGCCCGGGCTTGGGTCTAGCCACGCCCCTAGCGCCACCTGCCAGGGGTCGGGTCACTGTACCTGGGTTACCACGCTAGGCCCGAAAAGGGCCACACGTGGGTGTCCAGCCTCCACGAAGCAGCCTTCCAAGTGGGCGTGAAGGCTGCTGGTTGCATTCTTGGAGACAGGCTTGATCGGGCTTCAGGACCCTGGCCGCCATCTGCTGGGGGTCATGTCCCCGTGCGCCAGCCACGCCCCTCTTCCCGGCCCGGGCTTGGGTCTAGCCACGCCCCTATGGCCACTGGCCTGGGGTCGTGTCGCTGTACCTGGGTTACCACGCTAGGCCCGAAAAGGGCCACACGTGGGGTTCCAGCGTCCCCGAAACAGCCTTCTGAGTGGGCGTGAAGGCTGCTGGTTGCATTCCAGAAGACAGGCTTGATCGGGCTTGAGGACCCCGGCCGCCATCTGCTGGGGGTCATGTCCCCGTGCGCCAGCCACGCCCCTCTTCCCGGCCCTGGCTTGGGTCTAGCCACGCACCTAGCGCCACCCGTCCATGGGTCGGGTCACTGTATCTGGGTTACCACGCTAGGCCCGAAAAGGGCCACACGTGGGGGTACAGCCTCCCCGAAGCAGCATTCCGAGGAGGCGTAAAGGCTGCTGGTTGCATTCTTGGAGACAGGCTTGATCGGGCTTGAGGACCCCGGCCGCCACCTGCAGGGGGTCACGTCCCCTTGCGCCGGCCACGCCCCTCTTCCCGGCCCGGGCTTGGGTCTAGCCACGCCCCTAGCGCCACTGGCCCGGGGGTTCGGGTCGCTTTAACTGAGTTACCATGCTAGGCCCGGAAAGGGCCACACGTGGGGGTCAATCCTCCCCGAAGCACCCTTCCAAGTGGGCGTGAAGGCTGCTGGTTGCATTTTGGAGACAGGCTTGATCTGGCTTGAGGACACTGGCCGCCATCTTCTGTGGGTCACGTCCCCTTGCGCCGGCCCCACCCCTCTTCCCGGCCCGGGCTTGTGTCTAGCCACGCCCCTAGCGCCACCAGCCTTGGGGTCAGGTCACTGTACCTGTGTTACCACGCTAGGCCCAGAAAGGGACACACGTGGGGGTCCAGCCTCCATGAAGCAGCCTTCCAAGTGGGCGTGAAGGCTGCTGGTTGCATTCCAGGAGACAGGCTTGATCTGGCTTGAGGACCCCGGCCGCCATCTGCAGGGGGTCACGTCCCCTTGCGTCTGCCCCGCCCCTCTTCCCGGCCCGGGCTTGGGTCTAGCCACGTCTCTAGCGCCATTGGCCGGGGGTTTGGGTCACTGTACCTGGGTTACCACGCTAGGCCCGAAAAGGGCTACACGTGGGGGTCCAGCCTCCCCGAAGCAGCCTTCCCAGTGAGCGGGAAGGCTGCTGGTTGAATTCCAGGAGACAGGCTTGATTGGGCTTGAGGACCCCATCCGCCATCTGCAGGGGGTCACGTCCCCTTTCGCCAGCCCCGCCCCTCTTCCCGGCCCGGGCTTCGGTCTAGCCACGGCCCTAGCTCCACCTGCCAGGGGATCGGGTCAGTGTACCTGGGTTACCACGCTTGGCCCGAAAAGGGCCACACGTGGGGGTCCAGCCTCCCTGAAGCAGCCTTCCAAGTGGGCGTGAAGGCTCCTGGTTGCATTCTTGGAGACAGGCTTGATCGGGCTTCAGGACCCCGGCCGCCATCTGCTGGGTGTCATGTCCCCGTGCGTCTGCCCCGCCCCTCTTCCCGGCCCAGGCTTGGGTCTAGCCACGACCTTAGCCCCACCAGTCCAGGGGTCGGGTCACTGTACCTGGGTTACCACGCTAGGCCCGAAAAGGGCCACACGTGGGGGTCCAGCCTCCCCGAAGCAGCCTTCCAAGTGGGCGTGAAGGCTGCTGGTTGCATTCTTGGAGACAGGCTTGATCTGGCTTGAGGACCCCGTCCGCCATCTGCCGGGGGTCATGTCCCCTTGCAACGGCCCCGCCCCTCTTCCCGGCCCGGGCTTGTGTCTAGCCACGGCCCTAGCGCCACCTGCCAGGGGATCGGGTCACTGTACCTGTGTTACCACGCTAGGCCCGAAAAGGGCCACACGTGGGTGTCCAGCCTCCACGAAGCAGCCTTCCAAGTGGGCGTGAAGGCTGCTGGTTGCATTCTTGGAGACAGGCTTGATCGGGCTTCAGGACCCTGGCCGCCATCTGCTGGGGGTCATGTCCCCGTGCGCCAGCCACGCCCCTCTTCCCGGCCCGGGCTTGGGTCTAGCCACGCCCCTAGTGCCACTGGCCGGGGGTCGGGTCGCTGTACCTGGGTTACCACGCTAGGCCCGAAAAGGGCCACACGTGGGGTTCCAGCGTCCCCGAAACAGCCTTCTGAGTGGGCGTGAAGGCTGCTGGTTGCATTCCAGAAGACAGGCTTGATCGGGCTTGAGGACCCCGGCCGCCATCTGCTGGGGGTCACGTCCCCTTGCGCCGGCCCCGCCCCTCTTCCCGGCCCAGGCTTGGGTCTAGCCACGCCCCTAGCGCCAGTGGCCCGGTGGTTGGGTCGCTGTACCTGTGTTACCACGCTAGGCCTGAAAAGGGCCACACGTGGGGGTCCAGCCTCCCTGAAGCAGCCTTCCAAGTGGGCGTGAAGGCTGCTGGTTGCATTCTTGGAGACAGGCTTGATCGCGCTTGAGGACCCGGCCGCCATCTGCTGGGGGTCACATCCCCTTGCGCCGGCCCCGCCCCTCTTCCCGGCCCTGGCTTGGGTCTAGCCACGCACCTAGCGCCACCCGTCCATGGGTCGGGTCACAGTATCTGGGTTACCACGCTAGGCCCGGAAAGGGCCACACGTGGGGGTCCAGCCTCCCTGAAGCAGCCTTCCAAGTGGGCGTGAAGGCTGCTGGTTGCATTCCGGGAGACAGGCTTGATCGGGCTTGAGGATCCCGGCTGCCATCTACCGGGGGTCACGACCCCTTGCGCCGGCCCCGCCCCTCTTCCCGGCCCGGGCTTGGGTCTAGCCACGCCCCTAGGGCCACTGGCCTGGGGTCGGGTCACTGTACCTGGGTTACCACGCTAGGCCCGATAAGGGCTACGCGTGGGGGTCCAGCCTCCCCGAAGCAGCCTTCCCAGTTAGCAGGAAGGCTGCTGGTTGCATTCCAGGAGACAGGCTTGATCGGGCTTGAGGACCCCGGCCGCCATCTGCAGGGGGTCACGTCCCCTTTCGCCCGCCCCGCCCCTCTTCCCGGCCCGGGCTTGGGTCTAGCCACGCCCCTAGGGCCACTGGCCCGGGGGTCGGGTTGCTGTACCTGGGTTACCACGCTACGCCCGAAAAGGGCCACACGTGGGGGTACAGCCTCCCCGAAGCAGCATTCCGAGGAGGCGTAAAGGCTGCTGGTTGCATTTTGGAGACAGGCTTGATCTGGCTTGAGGACCCGGCCGCCATTTGCCGGGGGTCACATCCCCTTGCGCCGGCCCAGCCCCTCTTCCAGGCCCGGGCTTGGGTCTAGCCACGCCCCTAGGGCCACTGGCCCGGGGGTCGGGTTGCTGTACCTGGGTTACCACGCTAGTCCCGAAAAGGGCCACACGTGTGGGTCCAGCCTCCCCAAGTAGCCTTCCAAGTGAGCGTGAAGGCTGCTGGTTGCATTCTTGGAGACAGGCTTGATCGGGCTTGAGGACCCTGGTCGCCAACTGCTGGCGGTCACGCCCCCTTGTGCCGGCCCCGCCCCTCTTTCCAGCCCGGGCTTGGGTCTAGCCACGCCCCTAGGGCCACTGGCCCGGGGGTCGGGTCGCTGTACCTGGGTTACCACGCTAGGCCCGAAAAGGGCTACGCGTGGGGGTCCAGCCTCCCCGAAGCAGCCTTCCTAGTTAGCGGGAAGGCTGCTGGTTGCATTCTTGGAGACAGGCTTGATCGGGCTTGAGGACCCCGGCCGCCATCTGCCGGGGGTCACGTCCCCTTTCGCCGGCCACGCCCCTCTTCCCGGCCCGGGCTTGCGTCTAGCCACGCCCTTAGCGCCACTGGCCCAGGGGTCGGGTCACTGTACCTGGGTTACCACGCTAGGCCCGAAAAGTGCCACACGTGGGGGTCCAGCCTCCCCGAAGCAGCCTTCCAAGTGGGCGTGAAGGTTGCTGGTTGCATTCCGGGAGACAGGCTTGATCGGGCTTGAGGACCCCGGCCGCCATCTGCAGGGGGTCAAGTCCCCCTGCGCCGGCCACGCCCCTCTTCCCGGCCCGGGCTTGGGTCTAGCCACGCCCCTAGCGCCACTGGCCCGGGGGTCGGGTCGCTGTAACTGGGTTACCACGCTAGGCCCGGAAAGGGCCACACGTGGGGGTCCAGCCTCCCCGAAGCACCCTTCCAAGTGGGCGTGTAGGCTGCTGGTTGCATTCTTGTAGACAGGCTTGATCTGGCTTGAGGACCCTGGCCGCCATCTGCAGGGGGTCACGTCCCCTTGCGCCGGCCCCGCCCCTCTTCCCGGCCCGGGCTTGGGTCTAGCCACGCCCCTAGCGCCACCAGCCTTGGGGTCGGGTCACTTTACCTGGCTTACCACGCTAGGCCCGAAAAGGGCCACACGTGGTGGTCCAGCCTCCCCGAAGCAGCCTTCCGAGTGGGCGTGAAGGCTGCTGGTTGCATTCCATGAGACAGGCTTGATCGGGCTTGAGGACCCCGGCTGCCATCTACCGGGGGTCACGTCCCCTTGCGTCTGCCCCGCCCCTCTTCCCGGCCCGGGCTTGGGTCTAGCCACGTCTCTAGCGCCACTGGCCGGGGGTTTGGGTCACTGTACCTGGGTTACCACGCTAGGCCCGAAAAGGGCTACACGTGGGGGGTCCAGCCTCCCCGAAGCAGCCTTCCCAGTGAGCGGGAAGGCTGCTGGTTGAATTCCAGGAGACAGGCTTGATTGGGCTTGAGGACCCCATCCGCCATCTGCAGGGGGTCACGTCCCCTTTCGCCAGCCCCGCCCCTCTTCCCGGCCCGGGCTTGGGACTAGCCAAGGCCCTAGCGCCACCTGCCAGGGGATCGGGTCACTGTACCTGGGTTTCCACGCTAGGCCCGAAAAGGGCCACACGTGGGGGTCCAGCCTCCCCGAAGCAGCCTTCCAAGTGGGCGTGAAGGCTCCTGGTTGCATTCTTGGAGACAGGCTTGATCGGGCTTGAGGACCCCGGCCGCCATCTGCTGGGGGTCATGTCCCCGTGCGCCAGCCACGCCCCTCTTCCCGGCCCGGGCTTGGGTCTAGCCACGACCCTAGCCCCACCAGTCCAGGGGTCGGGTCACTGTACCTGGGTTACCACGCTAGGCCCGGAAAGGGCCACACGTGGGGGTCCAGCCTCCCCGAAGCAGCCTTCCAAGTGGGCGTGAAGGCTGCTGGTTGCATTCTTGGAGACAGGCTTGATCTGGCTTGAGGACCCAGGCCGCCATCTCCAGGAGGTCACGTCCCCTTGCGCCGGCCACGCCCCTCTTCCCGGCCCGGGCTTCGGTCTAGCCACGCCCCTAGGGCCACTGGCCTGGGGTCGGGTCACTGTACCTGGGTTACCACGCTAGGCCCGAAAAGGGCCACACGTGGGGTTCCAGCCTCCCCGAAGCAGCCTTCTGAGTGGGCGTGAAGGCTGCTGGTTGCATTCTTGGAGACAGGCTTGATCTGGCTTGAGGACCCCGGCCGCCATCTGCAGGGGGTCACATCCCCTTTCGCCGGCCCCGCCCCTCTTCCCGGCCCGGGCTTGGGTCTAGCCACGCCCCTAGGGCCACTGGCCCGGGGGTCGGGTTGCTGTACCTGGGTTACCACGCTAGGCCCGAAAAGGGCCACACGTGGGCGTACAGCCTCCCCAAAGCAGCATTCCGAGGAGGCGTAAAGGCTGCTGGTTGCATTCCGGGAGACAGGCTTGATCGGGCTTGAGGACCCCGGCCGCCACCTGCTGGGGGTCACTTCCCCTGCGCCGGCCACGCCCCTCTTCCCGGCCCGGGCTTGGGTCTAGCCACGCCCCTAGCGCCACTGGCCCGGGGGTTCGGGTCGCTTTAACTGAGTTACCATGCTAGGCCCGGAAAGGGCCACACGTGGGGGTCAATCCTCCCCGAAGCACCCTTCCAAGTGGGCGTGAAGGCTGCTGGTTGCATTCTTGGAGACAGGCTTGATCTGGCTTGAGGTCCCCGGCCGCCATCTGCTGGGGGTCACGTCCCCTTGCGCCGGCCCCACCCCTCTTCCCGGCCCGGGCTTGGGTCTAGCCACGCCCCTAGCGCCACCGGCCTGGGGTTGGGTCACTGTACCTGTGTTACCACGCTAGGCCCAGAAAGGGACACACGTGGGGGTCCAGCCTCCATGAAGCAGCCTTCCAAGTGGGCGTGAAGGCTGCTGGTTGCATTCCAGGAGACAGGCTTGATCTGGGCTTGAGGACCCCGGCCGCCATCTGCAGGGGGTCACGTCCCCTTTCGCCGGCCCCGCCCCTCTTCCCGGCCCGGGCTTGGGTCTAGCCACGGCCCTAGCGCCACTGGTCCAGGGGATCGGGTCGCTGTACCTGGGTTACCACGCTAGGCCCGAAAAGGGCCACACGTGGGGGTCCAGCCTCCCCGAAGCAGCCTTCCAAGTGGGCGTGAAGGCTGCTGGTTGCATTCTTGGAGACAGGCTTGATCGGGCTTGAGGACCCCGGCCGCCATCTGCTGGGGGTCACGTCCCCTTGCGCCAGCCACGCCCCTCTTCCCGGCCCGGGCTTGGGTCTAGCCACGCCCCTAGCGCCACTGGCCCGGGGTTCGGGTCGCTGTACCTGGGTTACCACGCTAGGCCCGAAAAGGGCCACACGTGGGGGTCCAGCCTCCCCGAAGCAGCCTTCCAAGTGGGCGTGAAGGCTGCTGGTTGCATTCCGGGAGACAGGCTTGATCGGGCTTGAGGACCCCGGCCGCCATCTGCCGGGGGTCACGTCCCCTTGCGCCGGCCCCGCCCCTCTTCCCGGCCCGGGCTTGGGTCTAGCCACGCCCCTAGGGCCACTGGCCTGGGGTCGGGTCACTGTACCTGGGTTACCACGCTAGGCCCGAAAAGGGCCACACGTGGGGGTCCAGCCTCCCCGAAGCAGCCTTCCCAGTGAGCAGGAAGGCTGCTGGTTGCATTCCAGGAGACAGGCTTGATCGGGCTTGAGGACCCCGGCCGCCATCTGCAGGGGGTCACGTCCCCTTGCGCCGGCCCCGCCCCTCTTCCCGGCCCGGGCTTGGGTCTAGCCACGCCCCTAGGGCCACTGGCCAGGGGTCGGGTCGCTGTACCTGGGTTACCACGCTAGGCCCGAAAAGGGCCACACGTGGGGGTACAGCCTCCCCGAAGCAGCCTTCCGAGGAGGCGTGAAGGCTGCTGGTTGCATTCTTGGAGACAGGCTTGATCTGGGCTTGAGGACCCGGCCGCCATTTGCCGGGGGTCACGTCCCCTTGCGCCGGCCCAGCCCCTCTTCCCGGCCCGGGCTTGGGTCTAGCCACGCCCCTAGGGCCACTGGCCCGGGGGTCGGGTCGCTGTACCTGGGTTACCACGCTAGGCCCGAAAAGGGCCACACGTGGGGGTCCAGCCTCCCCGAAGCAGCCTTCCAAGTGGGCGTGAAGGCTGCTGGTTGCATTCTTGGAGACAGGCTTGATCGGGCTTGAGGACCCCGGCCGCCATCTGCTGGGGGTCACGTCCCCTTGCGCCGGCCCCGCCCCTCTTCCCGGCCCGGGCTTGGGTCTAGCCACGCCCCTAGCGCCACTGGCCCGGGGGCGGGTCGCTGTACCTGGGTTACCACGCTAGGCCCGAAAAGGGCCACACGTGGGGGTCCAGCCTCCCCGAAGCAGCCTTCCAAGTGGGCGTGAAGGCTGCTGGTTGCATTCTTGGAGACAGGCTTGATCGGGCTTGAGGACCCCGGCCGCCATCTGCCGGGGGTCACGTCCCCTTGCGCCGGACCCGCCCCTCTTCCCGGCCCGGGCTTGGGTCTAGCCACGCCCTAGCGCCACTGGCCAGGGGTCGGGTCACTGTACCTGGGTTACCACGCTAGGCCCGAAAAGGGCCACACGTGGGGGTCCAGCCTCCCCGAAGCAGCCTTCCAAGTGGGCGTGAAGGCTGCTGGTTGCATTCCGGGAGACAGGCTTGATCTGGCTTGAGGACCCCGGCCGCCATCTGCATGGGGGTCACGTCCCCTTGCGCCGGCCCCGCCCCTCTTCCCGGCCCGGGCTTGGGTCTAGCCACGCCCCTAGCGCCACTGGCCCGGGGGTCGGGTCGCTGTACCTGGGTTACCACGCTAGGCCCGAAAAGGGCCACACGTGGGGGTCCAGCCTCCCCGAAGCAGCCTTCCAAGTGGGCGTGAAGGCTGCTGGTTGCATTCTTGGAGACAGGCTTGATCTGGCTTGAGGACCCCGGCCGCCATCTGCTGGGGGTCACGTCCCCTTGCGCCGGCCCCGCCCCTCTTCCCGGCCCGGGCTTGGGTCTAGCCACGCCCCTAGCGCCACCGTCCAGGGGTCGGGTCGCTGTACCTGGGTTACCACGCTAGGCCGAAAAGGGCCACACGTGGGGGTCCAGCCTCCCCGAAGCAGCCTTCCAGTGGGCGTGAAGGCTGCTGGTTGCATTCTTGGAGACAGGCTTGATCGGGCTTGAGGACCCCGGCCGCCATCTGCTGGGGGTCACGTCCCCTTGCGCCGGCCCCGCCCCTCTTCCCGGCCCGGGCTTGGGTCTAGCCACGCCCCTAGCGCCACCGGCCGGGGGTTCGGGTCACTGTACCTGGGTTACCACGCTAGGCCCGAAAAGGGCCACACGTGGGGGTCCAGCCTCCCCGAAGCAGCCTTCCAAGTGGGCGTGAAGGCTGCTGGTTGCATTCCGGGAGACAGGCTTGATCGGGCTTGAGGACCCCGGCCGCCATCTGCGGGGGTCACGTCCCCTTTCGCCGGCCCCGCCCCTCTTCCCGGCCCGGGCTTGGGTCTAGCCACGCCCCTAGCGCCACTGGCCTGGGGTCGGGTCACTGTACCTGGGTTACCACGCTAGGCCCGAAAAGGGCTACGCGTGGGGGTCCAGCCTCCCCGAAGCAGCCTTCCCAGTGAGCGGAAGGCTGCTGGTTGCATTCCAGGAGACAGGCTTGATCGGGCTTGAGGACCCCGGCCGCCATCTGCAGGGGGTCACGTCCCCTTTCGCCGGCCCCGCCCCTCTTCCCGGCCCGGGCTTGGGTCTAGCCACGCCCCTAGCGCCACTGGCCCGGGGGTCGGGTCGCTGTACCTGGGTTACCACGCTAGGCCCGAAAAGGGCCACACGTGGGGGTCCAGCCTCCCCGAAGCAGCCTTCCGAGTGAGGCGTAAAGGCTGCTGGTTGCATTCTTGGAGACAGGCTTGATCTGGCTTGAGGACCCGGCCGCCATTTGCCGGGGGTCACATCCCCTTGCGCCGGCCCAGCCCCTCTTCCCGGCCCGGGCTTGGGTCTAGCCACGCCCCTAGGGCCACTGGCCCGGGGGTCGGGTTGCTGTACCTGGGTTACCACGCTAGGCCCGAAAAGGGCCACACGTGGGGGTCCAGCCTCCCCGAAGCAGCCTTCCAAGTGGGCGTGAAGGCTGCTGGTTGCATTCTTGGAGACAGGCTTGATCGGGCTTGAGGACCCGGCCGCCATCTGCTGGGGGTCACGTCCCCTTGCGCCGGCCCCGCCCCTCTTCCCGCCCGGGCTTGGGTCTAGCCACGCCCCTAGCGCCACTGGCCCGGGGGTCGGGTCACTGTACCTGGGTTACCACGCTAGGCCCGAAAAGGGCCACACGTGGGGGTCCAGCCTCCCCGAAGCAGCCTTCCAGTGAGCGTGAAGGCTGCTGGTTGCATTCTTGGAGACAGGCTTGATCGGGCTTGAGGACCCCGGCCGCCATCTGCGGGGGTCACGTCCCCTTTCGCCGGCCACGCCCCTCTTCCCGGCCCGGGCTTGGGTCTAGCCACGCCCTAGCGCCACTGGCCAGGGGTCGGGTCACTGTACCTGGGTTACCACGCTAGGCCCGAAAAGGGCCACACGTGGGGGTCCAGCCTCCCCGAAGCAGCCTTCCAAGTGGGCGTGAAGGCTCCTGGTTGCATTCCTGGAGACAGGCTTGATCGGGCTTGAGGACCCCGGCCGCCATCTGCAGGGGGTCACGTCCCCTTGCGCCGGCCACGCCCCTCTTCCCGGCCCGGGCTTGGGTCTAGCCACGCCCCTAGCGCCACTGGCCTGGGGTCGGGTCGCTGTACCTGGGTTACCACGCTAGGCCCGAAAAGGGCCACACGTGGGGGTCCAGCCTCCCCGAAGCAGCCTTCCAAGTGGGCGTGAAGGCTGCTGGTTGCATTCTTGGAGACAGGCTTGATCTGGCTTGAGGACCCCGGCCGCCATCTGCAGGGGGTCACGTCCCCTTGCGCCGGCCCCGCCCCTCTTCCCGGCCCGGGCTTGGGTCTAGCCACGCCCTAGCGCCACCTGCCTGGGGTCGGGTCACTGTACCTGGGTTACCACGCTAGGCCCGAAAAGGGCCACACGTGGGGGTCCAGCCTCCCGAAGCAGCCTTCCAAGTGGGCGTGAAGGCTGCTGGTTGCATTCCAGGAGACAGGCTTGATCGGGCTTGAGGACCCCGGCCGCCATCTGCAGGGGGTCACGTCCCCTTGCGCCAGCCCCGCCCCTCTTCCCGGCCCGGCTTGGGTCTAGCCACGCCCTAGCGCCACCTGCCAGGGGTCGGGTCACTGTACCTGGGTTACCACGCTAGGCCCGAAAAGGGCCACACGTGGGGGTCCAGCCTCCCCGAAGCAGCCTTCCAAGTGGGCGTGAAGGCTGCTGGTTGCATTCTTGGAGACAGGCTTGATCGGGCTTGAGGACCCCGGCCGCCATCTGCCGGGGGTCATGTCCCCTTGCGCCGGCCACGCCCCTCTTCCCAGCCCGGGCTTGGGTCTAGCCACGCCCCTAGCGCCACTGGCCGGGGGTCCGGGTCACTGTACCTGGGTTACCACGCTAGGCCCGAAAAGGGCCACACGTGGGGGTCCAGCCTCCCCGAAGCAGCCTTCCAAGTGGGCGTGAAGGCTGCTGGTTGCATTCCGGAGACAGGCTTGATCGGGCTTGAGGACCCCGGCCGCCATCTACCGGGGGTCACGTCCCCTTGCGCCGGCCCCGCCCCTCTTCCCGGCCCGGGCTTGGGTCTAGCCACGCCCCTAGCGCCACTGGCCTGGGGTCGGGTCACTGTACCTGGGTTACCACGCTAGGCCCGAAAAGGGCCACACGTGGGGGTCCAGCCTCCCCGAAGCAGCCTTCCGAGTGGGCGGAAGGCTGCTGGTTGCATTCCAGGAGACAGGCTTGATCGGGCTTGAGGACCCCGGCCGCCATCTGCAGGGGGTCACGTCCCCTTGCGCCGGCCCCGCCCCTCTTCCCGGCCCGGGCTTGGGTCTAGCCACGCCCCTAGCGCCACTGGCCGGGGGTCGGGTCGCTGTACCTGGGTTACCACGCTAGGCCCGAAAAGGGCCACACGTGGGGGTACAGCCTCCCCGAAGCAGCATTCCGAGGAGGCGTGAAGGCTGCTGGTTGCATTCTTGGAGACAGGCTTGATCTGGCTTGAGGACCCGGCCGCCATCTGCCGGGGGTCACGTCCCCTTGCGCCGGCCCGCCCCTCTTCCCGGCCCGGGCTTGGGTCTAGCCACGCCCCTAGCGCCACTGGCCCGGGGGTCGGGTCGCTGTACCTGGGTTACCACGCTAGGCCCGAAAAGGGCCACACGTGGGGGTCCAGCCTCCCCGAAGCAGCCTTCCAAGTGGGCGTGAAGGCTGCTGGTTGCATTCTGGAGACAGGCTTGATCGGGCTTGAGGACCCCGGCCGCCATCTGCTGGGGTCACGTCCCCTTGCGCCGGCCCCGCCCCTCTTCCCGGCCCGGGCTTGGGTCTAGCCACGCCCCTAGCGCCACTGGCCCGGGGTCGGGTCGCTGTAACTGGGTTACCACGCTAGGCCCGAAAAGGGCCACACGTGGGGGTCCAGCCTCCCCGAAGCAGCCTTCCGAGTGGGCGTGAAGGCTGCTGGTTGCATTCTTGGAGACAGGCTTGATCTGGCTTGAGGACCCCGGCCGCCATCTGCAGGGGGTCACGTCCCCTTGCGCCGGCCCCGCCCCTCTTCCCGGCCCGGGCTTGGGTCTAGCCACGCCCTAGCGCCACTGGCCAGGGGTCGGGTCACTGTACCTGGGTTACCACGCTAGGCCCGAAAAGGGCCACACGTGGGGGTCCAGCCTCCCCGAAGCAGCCTTCCAAGTGGGCGTGAAGGCTGCTGGTTGCATTCCGGGAGACAGGCTTGATCTGGCTTGAGGACCCCGGCCGCCATCTGCAGGGGGTCACGTCCCCTTGCGCCGGCCCCGCCCCTCTTCCCGGCCCGGGCTTGGGTCTAGCCACGCCCCTAGCGCCACTGGCCAGGGGTCGGGTCGCTGTACCTGGGTTACCACGCTAGGCCCGAAAAGGGCCACACGTGGGGGTCCAGCCTCCCCGAAGCAGCCTTCCAAGTGGGCGTGAAGGCTGCTGGTTGCATTCTTGGAGACAGGCTTGATCGGGCTTGAGGACCCCGGCCGCCATCTGCTGGGGGTCACGTCCCCTTGCGCCGGCCCCGCCCCTCTTCCCGGCCCGGGCTTGGGTCTAGCCACGCCCCTAGCGCCACCAGTCCAGGGGTCGGGTCACTGTACCTGGGTTACCACGCTAGGCCCGAAAAGGGCCACACGTGTGGGTCCAGCCTCCCCGAAGCAGCCTTCCGAGTGGGCGTGAAGGCTGCTGGTTGCATTCTTGGAGACAGGCTTGATCTGGCTTGAGGACCCCGGCCGCCATCTGCTGGGGGTCACGTCCCCTTGCGCCGGCCCCGCCCCTCTTCCCGGCCCGGGCTTGGGTCTAGCCACGCCCCTAGCGCCACCTGCCGGGGTCGGGTCACTGTACCTGGGTTACCACGCTAGGCCCGGAAAGGGCCACACGTGGGGGTCCAGCCTCCCCGAAGCAGCCTTCCGAGTGGGCGTGAAGGCTGCTGGTTGCATTCCTGGAGACAGGCTTGATCGGGCTTGAGGACCCCGGCTGCCATCTACCGGGGGTCACGTCCCCTTGCGTCTGCCCCGCCCCTCTTCCCGGCCCGGGCTTGGGTCTAGCCACGGCCCTAGCGCCACCGGCCGGGGGTTTGGGTCACTGTACCTGGGTTACCACGCTAGGCCCGAAAAGGGCCACACGTGGGGGTCCAGCCTCCCCGAAGCAGCCTTCCCAGTGGGCGTGAAGGCTGCTGGTTGCATTCCAGGAGACAGGCTTGATCGGGCTTGAGGACCCCGGCCGCCATCTGCAGGGGGTCACGTCCCCTTTCGCCAGCCCCGCCCCTCTTCCCGGCCCAGGCTTGGGTCTAGCCACGGCCCTAGCGCCACCTGCCAGGGGATCGGGTCACTGTACCTGGGTTACCACGCTAGGCCCGAAAAGGGCCACACGTGGGGGTCCAGCCTCCCCGAAGCAGCCTTCCAAGTGGGCGTGAAGGCTCCTGGTTGCATTCTTGGAGACAGGCTTGATTGTGCTTGAGGACCCCGGCCGCCATCTTCTGGGGGTCACATCCCCTTGCGCCGGCCACGCCCCTCTTCCCGGCCCGGGCTTGGGTCTAGCCACAACCCTAGCCTCACCAGTCCAGGGGTCGGGTCACTGTACCTGGGTTACCACGCTAGGCCCGGAAAAGGCAACACGTGTGGGTCCAGCCTCCCCGAAGCAGCCTTCCAAGTGGGCGTGAAGGCTGCTGGTTGCATTCCGGGAGACAGGCTTGATCGGGCTTGAGGACCCGGCTGCCATCTACCGGGGGTCACGACCCCTTTCGCCGGCCCCGCCCCTCTTCCTGGCCCGGGCTTGGGTCTAGCCACGCCCCTAGGGCCACTGGCCTGGGGTCGGGTCACTGTACCTGGGTTACCACGCTAGGCCCGAAAAGGGCTACGCGTGGGGGTCCAGCCTCCCCGAAGCAGCCTTCCCAGTTAGCAGGAAGGCTGCTGGTTGCATTCCAGGAGACAGGCTTGATCGGGCTTGAGGACCCCGGCCGCCATCTGCAGGGGGTCACGTCCCCTTTCGCCGGCCCCGCCCCTCTTCCCGGCCCGGGCTTGGGTCTAGCCACGCCCCTAGGGCCACTGGCCCGGGGGTCGGGTTGCTGTACCTGGGTTACCACGCTAGGCCCGAAAAGGGCCACACGTGGGGGTACAGCCTCCCCGAAGCAGCATTCCGAGGAGGCGTAAAGGCTGCTGGTTGCATTCTTGGAGACAGGCTTGATCTGGCTTGAGGACCCGGCCGCCATTTGCCGGGGGTCACATCCCCTTGCGCCGGCCCAGCCCCTCTTCCCGGCCCGGGCTTGGGTCTAGCCACGCCCCTAGGGCCACTGGCCCGGGGGTCGGGTTGCTGTACCTGGGTTACCACGCTAGGCCCGAAAAGGGCCACACGTGTGGGTCCAGCCTCCCCAAGTAGCCTTCCAAGTGAGCGTGAAGGCTGCTGGTTGCATTCTTGGAGACAGGCTTGATCGGGCTTGAGGACCCTGGTCGCCAACTGCAGGGGGTCACGTCCCCTTGCGCCGGCCCCGCCCCTCTTTCCAGCCCGGGCTTGGGTCTAGCCACGCCCCTAGGGCCACTGGCCCGGGGGTCGGGTCGCTGTACCTGGGTTACCACGCTAGGCCCGAAAAGGGCTACGCGTGGGGGTCCAGCCACCCCGAAGCAGCCTTCCTAGTTAGCGGGAAGGCTTCTGGTTTCATTCATGGAGACAGGCTTGATCTGGCTTGAGGACCCCGGCCGCCATCTGCCGGGGGTCACGTCCCCTTTCGCCGGCCACGCCCCTCTTCCCGGCCCGGGCTTGGGTCTAGCCACGCCCTTAGCGCCACTGGCCCAGGGGTCGGGTCACTGTACCTGGGTTACCACGCTAGGCCCGAAAAGTGCCACACGTGGGGGTCCAGCCTCCCCGAAGCAGCCTTCCAAGTGGGCGTGAAGGCTGCTGGTTGCATTCCGGGAGACAGGCTTGATCTGGCTTGAGGACCCCGGCCGCCATCTGCAGGGGGTCAAGTCCCCTTGCGCCGGCCACGCCCCTCTTCCCGGCCCGGGCTTGGGTCTAGCCACGCCCCTAGCGCCACTGGCCCGGGGGTCGGGTCGCTGTAACTGGGTTACCACGCTAGGCCCGGAAAGGGCCACACGTGGGGGTCCAGCCTCCCCGAAGCACCCTTCCAAGTGGGCGTGTAGGCTGCTGGTTGCATTCTTGTAGACAGGCTTGATCTGGCTTGAGGACCCTGGCCGCCATCTGCAGGGGGTCACGTCCCCTTGCGCCGGCCCCGCCCCTCTTCCCGGCCCGGGCTTGGGTCTAGCCACGCCCCTAGCGCCACCAGCCTTGGGGTCGGGTCACTTTACCTGGCTTACCACGCTAGGCCTGAAAAGGGCCACACGTGCTGGTCCAGCCTCCCCGAAGCAGCCTTCCGAGTGGGCGTGAAGGCTGCTGGTTGCATTCTTGGAGACAGGCTTGATCGGGCTTGAGGACCCCGGCCGCCATCTGCTGGGGGTCACGTCCCCTTGCGCCGGCCCCGCCCCTCTTCCCGGCCCGGGCTTGGGTCTAGCCACGCCCCTAGCGCCACTGGCCCGGGGTCGGGTCGCTGTACCTGGGTTACCACGCTAGGCCCGGAAAGGGCCACACGTGGGGGTCCAGCCTCCCCGAAGCAGCCTTCCAAGTGGGCGTGAAGGCTGCTGGTTGCATTCCTGGAGACAGGCTTGATCGGGCTTGAGGACCCCGGCTGCCATCTACCGGGGGTCACGTCCCCTTGCGTCTGCCCCGCCCCTCTTCCCGGCCCGGGCTTGGGTCTAGCCACGTCTCTAGCGCCACTGGCCGGGGGTTTGGGTCACTGTACCTGGGTTACCACGCTAGGCCCGAAAAGGGCTACACGTGGGGGGTCCAGCCTCCCCGAAGCAGCCTTCCCAGTGAGCGGGAAGGCTGCTGGTTGAATTCCAGGAGACAGGCTTGATTGGGCTTGAGGACCCCAGCCGCCATCTGCAGGGGGTCACGTCCCCTTTCGCCAGCCCCGCCCCTCTTCCCGGCCCGGGCTTGGGTCTAGCCAAGGCCCTAGCGCCACCTGCCAGGGGATCGGGTCACTGTACCTGGGTTACCACGCTAGGCCCGAAAAGGGCCACACGTGGGGGTCCAGCCTCCCCGAAGCAGCCTTCCAAGTGGGCGTGAAGGCTGCTGGTTGCATTCCGGGAGACAGGCTTGATCGGGCTTGAGGACCCCGGCCGCCATCTGCTGGGGGTCACGTCCCCTTGCGCCGGCCCCGCCCCTCTTCCCGGCCCGGGCTTGGGTCTAGCCACGCCCCTAGCGCCACTGGCCGGGGGTCGGGTCTCTGTACCTGGGTTACCACGCTAGGCCCGAAAAGGGCCACACGTGGGGGTCCAGCCTCCCCGAAGCAGCCTTCTGAGTGGGCGTGAAGGCTGCTGGTTGCATTCCGGGAGACAGGCTTGATCGGCTTGAGGACCCAGGCCGCCATCTGCAGGGGTTCACGTCCCCTTGCGCCGGCCCCGCCCCTCTTCCCGCCCGGGCTTGGGTCTAGCCACGCCCTAGCGCCACTGGCCGGGGGTCGGGTTGCTGTACCTGGGTTACCACGCTAGGCCCGAAAAGGGCCACACGTGGGGGTCCAGCCTCCCCGAAGCAGCCTTCCGAGTGGGCGTGAAGGCTGCTGGTTGCATTCTGGGAGACAGGCTTGATCGGGCTTGAGGACCCCGGCCGCCATCTGCTGGGGGTCACGTCCCCTTGCGCCGGCCCCGCCCCTCTTCCGGGCCCAGGCTTGTGTCTAGCCACGCCCCTAGCACCACAGGTACGGGGGTCGGGTCCCTGTACCTGGGTTACCACGCTAGGCCCGAAAAGTGCCACGCGTAGAGGGTTCAGCCTCCCCGAAGCAGCCTTCCAAGTGGGCGTGAAGGCTGCTGGTTGCATTCTGGGAGACAGGCTTGATCGGGTTTGAGGACCCCGGCCGCCATCTGCTGGGGTCATGTCCCCTTGCGCCGGCCCCGCCCCTCTTCCCGGCCCGGGCTTGTGTCTAGCCACGCCCCTAGCACCACCTGCCAGGGGTCGGGTCACTGTACCTGGGTTACCACGCTAGGCCCGAAAAGGGCCACGCTGGGGGGTCCCAGCCCTTCCAAGTGGGCGTGAAGGCTGCTGGTTGCATTCTTGGAGACAGGCTTGATCGGGCTTGAGGACCCCGGCCATCTTCTGCTGGTGGTCATGTACCCGCGCACTGGCCCCGCCCTCTTTCCGGCCCGAGTTTGGTTCTAGCCACGCCACTTGCACCACCTGCAGGGGGTCGGGTCGCTGTACCTGGGTTACCATGCTAGGCCTGAAAAGGGCCACGCATGGGGGTCCAGCCTCCCCGAAGCAGCCTTCTGAGTGGGAGTAGAAGGCTGCTGGTTGCATTCCGGGAGACAGGCTTGATCGGGCTTGAGCACCCCGGCCGCCATCTGCTGGGGGTCACGTCCCCTTGCGCCAGCCCCGCCCCTCTTCCCGACCCAGGCTTGTGTCTAGCCACGCCCTAGCGACACCTGCCCGTGGGTCAGGTCGCGGTACCTGGGCTACCACGCGAGGCCCAAAAAGGGCCACACGTGGGGTTCCAGCCTCCCCGAAGCAGGCTTCTGAGTGGGCGTGAAGGCTGCTGGTTGCATTCCGGGAGACAGGCTTGATTGGGCTTGAGGACCCCGGCCGCCATCTGCTGGGGGTCACGTCCCCTTGCGCCGGCCCCGCCCCTCTTCCCGGCCCGAGCTTGGGTCTAGCCACGCCACTAGCGCCACCTTCAGGGGGTCGGGTCGCTGTACCTGGGTTACCACGCTAGGCCCGAAAAAGGCTACACGTGTAGGGTCCAGCCTCCCCAAAGCAGCCTTCCCAGTGAGCGTGAAGGCTGCTGGTTGCATTCCAGGAGACAGGCTTGATCGGGCTTGAGGACCCCGGCCGCCATCTGCAGGGGGTCACGTCCCCTTGCAACGGCCCCGCCCCTCTTCCCGCCGGGCTTAGGTCTAGCCACGCCCCTAGCGCCACTGGCCCGGGGGTCGGGTCACTGTACCTGGGTTACCACGCTAGGCCCGAAAAGGGCCACACGTGGGGGGTCCAGCCTCTCCGAGGCAGCCTTCTGAGTGGGAGAGACGGCTGTGGGTTGCATTCCAGGAGACAGGCTTGATCAGGCTTGAGGACCCAGGCCGCCATCTACCGGGGTTCTCGTCCCCTTGCGCCGGCCCTGACCCTCTTCCCTGCCCGAGTTTGGGCCTAGCCACGACCCTAGCACCACCGGCCCATGGGTCGGGTCGCTGTACCTGGGCTACCACGCTAGGCCCGAAAAGGGCCACACATGGGGGTCCAGCCTCCCCGAAGCAGCCTTCCGAGTGGGCGTGAAGGCTGCTGGTTGCATTCCAGGAGACAGGCTTGTCTGGGCCTGAGGACCTCGGCCGCCATCTGCTGGGGGTCACGTCCACTTGCGCCGGCCCCGCCCCTCTTCCCGCCTGGGCTTGGGTCTAGCAACGCCCCTAGTGCTACTGGCCCGGGGGTCGGGTCGCTGTACCTGGGTTACCACGCTAGGCCCGAAAATGGCCACACGTGGGGGTACAGCCTCCCCGAAGCAGCCTTCCAAGTGGGCGTGAAGGCTGCTGGTTGCATTCCGGGAGACAGGCTTGATCTGGCTTGAGGACCCCGGCCGCCATCTGCTGGGGGTCACGTCCCCTTTTGCCGGCCAAGACCCTCTTCCCGGCCCGGGCTTAGGTCTAGCCACGCCCCTTGGGCCACTGGCCCGGGGGTCAGGTTGCTGTACCTGGGTTACCACGCTAGGCCCCAAAATGGGCCACACGTGGGGTTCCAGCCTCCCCGAAGCAGCCTTCTCAGTGGACGTGAAGGCTGCTGGTTGCATTCCAGGAGACAGGCTTGATCGGGCTTGAGGACCCCGGCCGCCATCTGCTGGGGGTCACGTCCCCTTGCGCCGGCCCCGCCCTCTTCCCGGCCCAGGCTTGGGTCTAGCCACGCCCCTAGTGCCAGTGGCCCAGGGGTCGGGTCGCTGTACCTGTGTTACCACGCTAGGCCCGAAAAGGGCCACACGTGGGGGTCCAGCCTCCCCGAAGCAGCCTTCCAGTGAGCGTGAAGGCTGCTGGTTGCATTCCAGGAGACAGGCTTGATCGGGCTTGAGGACCCCGGCCGCCATCTGCAGGGGGTCACGTCCCCTTGCGCCGGCCCCGCCCCTCTTCCCGGCCCGGGCTTGGGTCTAGCCACGCCCTAGCGCCACCTGCCAGGGGTCGGGTCGCTGTACCTGGGTTACCACGCTAGGCCCGAAAAGGGCCACACGTGGGGGTCCAGCCTCCCGAAGCAGCCTTCCAAGTGGGCGTGAAGGCTGCTGGTTGCATTCTTGGAGACAGGCTTGATCGGGCTTGAGGACCCGGCCGCCATCTGCTGGGGGTCACGTCCCCTTGCGCCGGCCCAGCCCCTCTTCCCGGCCCGGGCTTGGGTCTAGCCACGCCCCTAGGGCCACTGGCCGGGGGTCGGGTCGCTGTACCTGGGTTACCACGCTAGGCCCGAAAAGGGCCACACGTGGGGGTCCAGCCTCCCCGAAGCAGCCTTCTGAGTGGGCGTGAAGGCTGCTGGTTGCATTCCAGGAGACAGGCTTGATCGGGCTTGAGGACCCCGGCTGCCATCTGCTGGGGGTCACGTCCCCTTGCGCCGGCCCCGCCCCTCTTCCCGGCCCGGGCTTGGGTCTAGCCACGCCCCTAGTGCCACTGGCCCAGGGGTCTGGTCGCTGTACCTGGGTTACCACGCTAGGCCCGAAAAGGGCCACACGTGGGGGGTCCAGCCTCCCCGAAGCAGCCTTCCGAGTGGAGCGGAAGGCTGCTGGTTGCATTCCGGGAGACAGGCTTGATCTGGCTTGAGGACCCCGGCCGCCATCTGCTGGGGGTCACGTCCCCTTGCGCCGGCCCCGCCCCTCTTCCCGGCCCGGGCTTGGGTCTAGCCACGCCCCTAGCGCCACTGGCCCGGGGGTCGGGTCGCTGTACCTGGGTTACCACGCTAGGCCCGAAAAGGGCCACACGTGGGGGTCCAGCCTCCCCGAAGCAGCCTTCCTAGTGGGCGTGAAGGCTGCTGGTTGCATTCCTGGAGACAGGCTTGATCGGGCTTGAGGACCCGGCCGCCATCTGCTGGGGGTCACATCCCCTTGCGCCGGCCCCGCCCCTCTTCCCGTCCCGGGCTTGGGTCTAGCCACGCCCCTAGGGCCACTGGACCGGGGGTCGGGTCACTGTACCTGGTTTACCACGCTAGGCCCGAAAAGGGCCACACGTGGGGGTCCAGCCTCCCCGAAGCAGCCTTCCAAGTGGGCGTGAAGGCTGCTGGTTGCATTCTGGGAGACAGGCTTGATCGGGCTTGAGGACCCTGGCCGCCATCTGCTGGGGTCACGTCCCCTTGCGCCGGCCCGCCCCTCTTCCAGGCCCAGGCTTGGGTCTAGCCACGCCCCTAGCGCCACTGCCAGGGGTCGGGTCACTGTACCTGGGTTACCACGCTAGGCCCGAAAAGGGCCACGCGTGGGGGTCCAGCTCCCGAAGCGCCTTCAAAGTGGGCGTGAAGGCTGCTGGTTGCATTCCAGGAGACAGGCTTGATCGGGCTTGAGGACCCCGGCCGCCATCTGCTGGGGGTCACGTCCCCGTGCGCTGGCCACGCCCCTCTTCCCGGCCCGGCTTGGGTCTAGCCACGCCCTAGCGCCACCTGCCAGGGGTCGGGTCACTGTACCTGGGTTACCACGCTAGGCCCGAAAAGGGCCACACGTGGGGGTCGAGCCTCCCCGAAGCAGCCTTCTGAGTGGGCGTGAAGGCTGCTGGTTGCATTCTGGGAGACAGGCTTGATCGGGCTTGAGGACCCCGGCCGCCATCTGCTGGGGGTCACGTCCCCTTGCAACGGCCCCGCCCCTCTTCCCGGCCCAGGCTTGGGTCTAGCCACGCCCCTAGCGCCACTGGCCCGGGGGTCGGGTCACTGTACCTGGGTTACCACGCTAGGCCCGAAAAGGGCCACACGTGGGGGTCCAGCCTCCCCGAAGCAGCCTTCCAAGTGGGCGTGAAGGCTGCTGGTTGCATTCTAGGAGACAGGCTTGATCGGGCTTGAGGACCCTGGCCGCCATCTGCAGGGGTCACGTCCCCTTGCGCCGGCCCCGCCCCTCTTCCCGCCCGGGCTTGGGTCTAGCCACGGCCCTAGCGCCACCTGCCGGGGGTCGGGTCACTGTACCTGGGTTACCACGCTAGGCCCGAAAAGGGCCACACGTGGGGGTCCAGCCTCCCCGAAGCAGCCTTCCGAGTGGGCGTGAAGGCTGCTGGTTGCATTCTGGGAGACAGGCTTGATCTGGCTTGAGGACCCCGGCCGCCATCCTCCGGGGGTCACGTCCCCTTGCGCCGGCCCCGCCCCTCTTCCCGGCCCGGGCTTGGGTCTAGCCACGCCCCTAGCGCCATCAGCCTGGGGTCGGGTCGCTGTACCTGGGTTACCACGCTAGGCCCGAAAAGGGCCACACGTGGGGGTCCAGCCTCCCCGAAGCAGCCTTCCGAGTGGGCGTGAAGGCTGCTGGTTGCATTCCGGGAGACAGGCTTGATCGGGCTTGAGGACCCCGGCCGCCATCTGCTGGGGGTCACGTCCCCTTGCGCCGGCCCCGCCCCTCTTCCGGGCCCGGGCTTGGGTCCAGCCACGCCCCTAGCGCCACTGGCCCGGGGGTCGGGTCTCTGTACCTGGGTTACCACGCTAGGCCCGAAAGGGCCACACGTGGGGGTCCAGCCTCCCCGAAGCAGCCTTCCGAGTGGGAGAGAAGGCTGCTGGTTGCATTCCGGGAGACAGGCTTGATCGGGCTTGAGGACCCCGGCCGCCATCTGCTGGGGTTCACGTCCCCTTGCGCCGGCCCCGCCCCTCTTCCCGCCCGGGCTTGGGTCTAGCCACGCCCTAGCGCCACCTGCCAGGGGTCGGGTCGCTGTACCTGGGTTACCACGCTAGGCCCGAAAAGGGCCACACGTGGGGGTCCAGCCTCCCCGAAGCAGCCTTCTGAGTGGGCGTGAAGGCTGCTGGTTGCATTCTTGGAGACAGGCTTGATCGGGCTTGAGGACCCCGGCCGCCATCTGCTGGGGGTCACGTCCCCGTGCGCCAGCCACGCCCCTCTTCCCGGCCCGGGCTTGGGTCTAGCCATGCCCCTAGCGCCACCTGCCAGGGGTTCGGGTCGCTGTACCTGGGTTACCACGCTAGGCCCGGAAAGGGCCACACGTGGGGGTCCAGCCTCCCCGAAGCAGCCTTCCAAGTGGGCGTGAAGGCTGCTGGTTGCATTCTGGGAGACAGGCTTGATCGGGCTTGAGGACCCCGGCCGCCATCTGCAGGGGGTCACGTCCCCTTGCGCCGGCCCCGCCCCTCTTCCCGGCCCGGGCTTGGGTCTAGCCACGCCCCTAGGGCCACTGGCCTGGGGTCGGGTCACTGTACCTGGGTTACCACGCTAGGCCCGAAAAGGGCCACACGTGGGGGTCCAGCCTCCCGAAGCAGCCTTCCGAGTGGGCGTGAAGGCTGCTGGTTGCATTCTTGGAGACAGGCTTGATCTGGCTTGAGGACCCCGGCCGCCATCTGCAGGGGGTCACGTCCCCTTGAGCCGGCCCCGCCCCTCTTCCCGGCCCGGGCTTGGGTCTAGCCACGCCCCTAGCGCCACTGGCCCGGGGGTCGGGTCGCTGTACCTGGGTTACCACGCTAGGCCCGAAAAGGGCCACACGTGGGGGTCCAGCCTCCCCGAAGCAGCCTTCCGAGTGAGGCGTGAAGGCTGCTGGTTGCATTCTGGAGACAGGCTTGATCGGGCTTGAGGACCCCGGCCGCCATCTGCTGGGGGTCACGTCCCCTTGCGCCGGCCCCGCCCCTCTTCCCGGCCCGGGCTTGGGTCTAGCCACGCCCCTAGCGCCACTGGCCCGGGGGTCGGGTCGCTGTACCTGGGTTACCACGCTAGGCCCGAAAAGGTCCACACGTGGGGGTCCAGCCTCCCCAAAGCAGCCTTCCAAGTGGGCGTGAAGGCTGCTGGTTGCATTCTGGGAGACAGGCTTGATCTGGCTTGAGGACCCAGGCCCCCATCTGCAGGGGTCACGTCCCCTTGCGCCGGCCCCGCCCCTCTTCCCGGCCAGGGCTTGGGTCTAGCCACGGCCCTAGGGCCACTGGCCCTGGGGTCGGGTCGCTGTACCTGGGTTACCACGCTAGGCCCAGAAAGGGCCACACGTGGGGGTCCAGCCTCCCTGAAGCAACCTTCCAAGTGGGCGTGAAGGCTGCTGGTTGCATTCCAGGAGACAGGCTTGATCGGGCTTGAGGACCCCGGCCGCCATCTGCAGGGGGTCACGTCCCCTTGCGCCGGCCCCGCCCCTCTTCCCGGCCCGGCTTGGGTCTAGCCACGCCCCTAGCGCCACCTGCCAGGGGTCGGGTCGCTGTACCTGGGTTACCACGCTAGGCCCGAAAAGGGCCACACGTGGGGGTCCAGCCTCCCGAAGCAGCCTTCCAAGTGGGCGTGAAGGCTGCTGGTTGCATTCTTGGAGACAGGCTTGATCGGGCTTGAGGACCCCGGCCGCCATCTGCTGGGGGTCACGTCCCCTTGCGCCAGCCCCGCCCCTCTTCCCGGCCCGGGCTTGGGTCTAGCCACGCCCCTAGCGCCACTGGCCAGGGGTCGGGTCGCTGTACCTGGTTACCACGCTAGGCCCGGAAAGGGCCACACGTGGGGGTCCAGCCTCCCCGAAGCAGCCTTCCAAGTGGGCGTGAAGGCTGCTGGTTGCATTCCTGGAGACAGGCTTGATCGGGCTTGAGGACCCCGGCTGCCATCTACCGGGGGTCACGTCCCCTTGCGCCGGCCCCGCCCCTCTTCCTGGCCCGGGCTTGGGTCTAGCCACGCCCCTAGGGCCACTGGCCTGGGGTCGGGTCACTGTACCTGGGTTACCACGCTAGGCCCGAAAAGGGCTACACGTGGGGGTCCAGCCTCCCCGAAGCAGCCTTCCCAGTGAGCGGGAAGGCTGCTGGTTGCATTCCAGGAGACAGGCTTGATCGGGCTTGAGGACCCCGGCCGCCATCTGCAGGGGGTCACGTCCCCTTTCGCCGCCCCGCCCCTCTTCCCGGCCCGGGCTTGGGTCTAGCCACGCCCCTAGGGCCACTGGCCCGGGGGTCGGGTCGCTGTACCTGGGTTACCACGCTAGGCCCGAAAAGGGCCACACGTGGGGGTCCAGCCTCCCCGAAGCAGCCTTCCGAGGAGGCGTGAAGGCTGCTGGTTGCATTCTTGGAGACAGGCTTGATCGGGCTTGAGGACCCGGCCGCCATCTGCCGGGGGTCACGTCCCCTTGCGCCGGCCCCGCCCCTCTTCCAGGCCCGGGCTTGGGTCTAGCCACGCCCCTAGGGCCACTGGCCGGGGGTCGGGTCGCTGTACCTGGGTTACCACGCTAGGCCCGAAAAGGGCCACACGTGGGGGTCCAGCCTCCCCGAAGCAGCCTTCCAAGTGAGCGTGAAGGCTGCTGGTTGCATTCTTGGAGACAGGCTTGATCGGGCTTGAGGACCCCGGCCGCCATCTGCTGGGGGTCACGTCCCCTTGTCGCCGGCCCCGCCCCTCTTCCCGGCCCGGGCTTGGGTCTAGCCACGCCCCTAGGGCCACTGGCCCGGGGGTCGGGTCGCTGTACCTGGGTTACCACGCTAGGCCCGAAAAGGGCCACACGTGGGGGTCCAGCCTCCCCGAAGCAGCCTTCCAAGTGGGCGTGAAGGCTGCTGGTTGCATTCTTGGAGACAGGCTTGATCGGGCTTGAGGACCCCGGCCGCCATCTGCGGGGGTCACGTCCCCTTGCGCCGGCCACGCCCCTCTTCCCGGCCCGGGCTTGGGTCTAGCCACGCCCCTAGCGCCACTGGCCAGGGGTCGGGTCACTGTACCTGGGTTACCACGCTAGGCCCGAAAAGGGCCACACGTGGGGGTCCAGCCTCCCCGAAGCAGCCTTCCAAGTGGGCGTGAAGGCTGCTGGTTGCATTCCGGGAGACAGGCTTGATCTGGCTTGAGGACCCCGGCCGCCATCTGCATGGGGTCAAGTCCCCCTGCGCCGGCCACGCCCCTCTTCCTGGCCCGGGCTTGGGTCTAGCCACGCCCCTAGCGCCACTGGCCCGGGGGTCGGGTCGCTGTAACTGGGTTACCACGCTAGGCCCGAAAAGGGCCACACGTGGGGGTCCAGCCTCCCCGAAGCAGCCTTCCAAGTGGGCGTGAAGGCTGCTGGTTGCATTCTTGGAGACAGGCTTGATCGGGCTTGAGGACCCCGGCCGCCATCTGCTGGGGGTCACGTCCCCTTGCGCCGGCCCCGCCCCTCTTCCCGGCCCGGGCTTGGGTCTAGCCACGCCCCTAGCGCCACCAGCCTGGGGTCGGGTCACTGTACCTGGTTACCACGCTAGGCCCGAAAAGGGCCACACGTGCTGGTCCAGCCTCCCCGAAGCAGCCTTCCAAGTGGGCGTGAAGGCTGCTGGTTGCATTCCTGGAGACAGGCTTGATCGGGCTTGAGGACCCCGGCTGCCATCTACCGGGGGTCACGTCCCCTTGCGTCTGCCCCGCCCCTCTTCCCGGCCCGGGCTTGGGTCTAGCCACGTCTCTAGCGCCACTGGCCGGGGGTTTGGGTCACTGTACCTGGGTTACCACGCTAGGCCCGAAAAGGGCTACACGTGGGGGGTCCAGCCTCCCCGAAGCAGCCTTCCCAGTGAGCGGGAAGGCTGCTGGTTGAATTCCAGGAGACAGGCTTGATTGGGCTTGAGGACCCCATCCGCCATCTGCAGGGGGTCACGTCCCCTTTCGCCAGCCCCGCCCCTCTTCCCGGCCCGGGCTTGGGACTAGCCAAGGCCCTAGCGCCAGCTGCCAGGGGATCGGGTCACTGTACCTGGGTTACCACGCTAGGCCCGAAAAGGGCCACACGTGGGGGTCCAGCCTCCCCGAAGCAGCCTTCCAAGTGGGCGTGAAGGCTGCTGGTTGCATTCCGGGAGACAGCCTTCATCGGGGATGAGGACCCCGGCCGCCATCTGCTGGGGGTCACGTCCCATTGCGCCGGCCCCGCCCCTCTCCCGGCCCAGGCTTGGGTCTAGCCACGCCCCGAGCGCCACTGGCCCGGGGGTCAGGTCTCTGTACCTGGGTTACAACGTTAGCCCCGTATAGGGCCACACGTGGGGGTCCAGTCTCTCCGAAGCAGCCTTCTGAGTGGGAGAGAAGGCTGCTGGTTGCATTCCGGGAGACAGCCTTCATCGGGCTTGAGGACCCAGGCCGCCATCTGCTGGTGTTCAAGTGCCCGTGCGCCGGCCCCGCCCCTCTTCCCTCCCGGGCTTAGGTCTAGCCACGCCACTAGCGCCACCTGCCGGGGGTCGGGTTGCTGTACCTGGGTTACCACGCTACGCCCGATAAGGGCCACGCGTGGAGGGTCCAGCCTCCCCGAAGCAGCCTTCTGAGTGGGCGTGAAGGCTGCTGGTTGCATTCTGGGAGACAGGCTTGATAGGGCTTGAGGACCCCGGCCGCCATCTGCTGGGGGTCACGTCCCCTTGCGCCGGCCCCGCCCCTCTTCCCGGCCCAGGCTTGTGTCTAGCCACGACCCTAGCACCACTGGCCCGGGGGTCGGGTCACTGTACCTGGGTTACCACGCTAGGCCCGAAAAGTGCCACGCGTAGAGGGTTCAGCCTCCCCGAAGCAGCCTTCCAAGTGGGCGTGAAGGCTGCTGGTTGCATTCTGGGAGACAGGCTTGATCGGGTTTGAGGACCCCATCCGCCATCTGCTGGGGTCATGTCCCCTTGCGCCGGCCCCGCCCCTCTTCCCGGCCCAGGCTTGTGTCTAGCCACGCCCCTAGCACCACCTGCCAGGGGTCGGGTCACTGTACCTGGGTTACCACGCTAGGCCCGAAAAGGGCCACGCCTGGGGGGTCCAGCCCTTCCAAGTGGGCGTGAAGGCTGCTGGTTGCATTCTTGGAGACAGGCTTGATCGGGCTTGAGGACCCCGGCCATCTTCTGCTGGTGGTCATGTACCCGCGCACTGGCCCCGCTCCTCTTTCCGGCCCGAGTTTGGTTCTAGCCACGCCACTTGCACCACCTGCAGAGGGTCGGGTCGCTGTACCTGGGTTACCATGCTAGGCCTGAAAAGGGCCACGCATGGGGGTCCAGCCTCCCCGAAGCAGCCTTCTGAGTGGGAGAGAAGGCTGCTGGTTGCATTCCGGGAGACAGGCTTGATCGGGCTTGAGCACCCCAGCCACCATCTTCTGGGGGTCACGTCCCCTTGCGCCAGCCCCGCCCCTCATCCCGACCCAAGCTTGTGTCTAGGCACACCCCTAGCGAAACCTGCCCGTGGGTCAGGTCGCGGTACCTGGGCTACCACGCGATGCCCAAAAAGGGCCACACGTGGGGTTCCAGCCTCCCCGAAGCAGGCTTCTGAGTGGGCGTAAAGGCTGCTGGTTGCATTCCGGGAGACAGGCTTGATTGGGCTTGAGGACACCGGCCGCCATCTGCTGGGGGTCACGTCCCCTTGCGCCGGCCCCGCCCCTCTTCCCGGCCCGAGTTTGGGTCTAGCCACGCCACTAGCGCCACCTTCAGGGGGTCGGGTCGCTGTACCTGGGTTACCACGCTAGGCCCGAAAAAAGCTACACGTGTAGGGTCCAGCCTCCCCAAAGCAGCCTTCCCAGTTAGCGTGAAGGCTGCTGGTTGCATTCCAGGAGACAGGCTTGATCGGGCTTGAGGACCCCGGCCGCCATCTGCAGGGGGTCACGTCCCCTTGCAACGGCCCCGCCCCTCTTCCCTCCGGGCTTAGGTCTAGCCACGCCCCTAGCGCCACTGGCCCGGGGGTCGGGTCGCTGTACCTGGGTTACCACGCTGGTCCCGAAAAGGGCCACACGTGGGGGGTCCAGCCTCTCCGAGGCAGCCTTCTGAGTGGGAGAGACGGCTGTGGGTTGCATTCCAGGAGACAGGCTTGATCAAGCTTGAGGACCCAGGCCGCCATCTACCGGGGTTCTCGTCCCCTTGCGCCGGCCTTGACCCTCTTCCCTCCCGAGTTTGTGCCTACCCACGACCCTAGCACCACCGGCCCATGGGTCGGGTCGCTGTACCTGGGCTCCACGCTAGGCCCGAAAAGGGCCACGCATGGGGGTCCAGCCTCCCCGAAGCAGCCTTCTGAGTGGGCGTGAAGGCTGCTGGTTGCATTCCAGGAGACAGGCTTTCTTGGGCCTGAGGACCTCGGCCGCCATCTGCTGGGGGTCACGTCCACTTGCGCCGGCCCCGCCCCTCTTCCCTCTTGGGCTTGGGTCTAGCAACGCCCCTAGTGCTACTGGCCCGGGGGTCGGGTCGCTGTACCTGGGTTACCACGCTAGGCCCGAAAATGGCCACACGTGGGGGTACAGCCTCCCCGAAGCAGCCTTCCAAGTGGGCGTGAAGGCTGCTGGTTGCATTCTGGGAGACAGGCTTGATCTGGCTTGAGGACCCCGGCCGCCATCTGCTGGGGGTCACGTCCCCTTTCGCCGGCCAAGACCCTCTTCCCGGCCCGGGCTTAGGTCTAGCCACCCCCCTTGGGCCACTGGCCCGGGGGTCAGGTTGCTGTACCTGGGTTACCACGCTAGGCCCCAAAAAGGGCCACACGTGGGGTTCCAGCCTCCCAGAAGCAGCATTCTCAGTGGACGTGTAGGCTGCTGGTTGCATTCCAGGAGACAGGCTTGATCGGGCTTGAGGACCCCGGCTGCCATCTGCTGGGGGTTACGTCCCTTGCGCCGGCCCCGCCCATCTTCCCGGCCCACGCTTGGGTCTAGCCACGCCCCTAGTGCCAGTGGCCCAGGGGTCGGGGCGCTGTACCTGTGTTACCACGGTAGGACCGAAAAGGGCCACAAGTGGGGGTCCAGCCTGCCCGAAGCAGAATTCCCAGTGAGCTGGAAGGCTGCTGGTTGAATTCCAGGAGACAGGCTTGATCGGGCTTGAGGACCCCATCCGCCATCTGCAGGGGGTCACGTGCCCGCGCGCCAGCCCCGCCCCTCTTCCCGGCCCGGGCTTGGGTCTAGCCACGGCCCTAGCGCCACCTGCCAGGGGATCGGGTCGCTGTACCTGGGATACCACGCTAGGCCCGAAAAGGGCCACACGTGGGGGTCCAGCCTCCCCGAAGCAGCCTTCCAAGTGGGCGTGAAGGCTCCTGGTTGCATTCTTGGAGACAGGCTTGATCGGGCTTGAGGACCCTGGCAGCCATCTGCTGGGGGTCATGTCCCCGTGCACCAGCCACGCCCCTCTTCCCGGCCCGGGCTTGGGTCTAGCCACGACCCTAGCCCCACCAATCCAGGGGTCGGGTCACTGTACCTGGCTTACCACGCTAGGCCCCAAAAGGGCCACACGTGGGGGTCCAGCCTCCCCGAAGCAGCCTTCCAAGTGGGCGTGAAGGCTGCTGGTTGCATTCTTGGAGACAGGCTTGATCTGGCTTGAGGACCCCGGCCGCCATCTGCTGGGGGTCACGTCCCCTTTTGCCGGCCAAGCCCCTCTTCCCGGCCCGGGCGTAGGTCTAGCCACGCCCCTTGGGCCACTGGCCGGGGGGTCAGGTTGCTGTACCTGGGTTACCACGCTAGGCCCCGAAAAGGGCCACACGTGGGGTTCCAGCCTCCCCGAAGCAGCATTCTGAGTGGGCGTGAAGGCTGCTGGTTGCATTCCAGGAGACAGGCTTGATCGGGCTTGAGGACCCCGGCTGCCATCTGCTGGGGGTCACGTCCCCTTGCGCCGGCCCCGCCCCTCTTCCTGGCCCAGGCTTGGGTCTAGCCACGCCCCTAGTGCCAGTGGCCCAGGGGTCATGTCTCTGTACCTGGGTTACCACGCTAGGCCCGAAAAGGGCCACACGTGTGGGTCCAGTCTCTCCGAGGCAGCCTTCTGAGTGGTAGGGAAGGCTGCTGGTTGCATTCCGGGAGACAGGCTTGATTAGGCTTGAGGACCCCGGCCGCCATTTGCTGGGGTTCACGTCCCCTTGCGCCGGCCCCGCCCCTCTTCCCTCCCGGGCTTAGGTCTAGCCACGCCCCTAGCGCCACCTGCCAGGGTGTTGGGTCGCTGTACCTGGGTTACCACGCTAGGCCCGAAAAGGGCCACGCGTGGGGGAGCCAGCCTCCCCGAAGCAGCCTTCCTAGTGGGCGTGAAGGCTGCTGGTTGCATTCCAGGAGACAGGCTTGATCGGGCTTGAGGACCCCGGCCTCCATCTTCTGGGGGTCACATCCCCTTGCGCCGGCCCCACCCATCATCCCGTCCCGGGCTTGGGTCTAGCCACGCCCCTAGTGGCACTGGAACGGGGGTCGGGTCACTGTACCTGGTTTACCACGCTAGGCCCGAAAAGAGCCACACGTGGGGGTCCAGCCTCCCCGAAGCAGCCTTCCAAGTGGGCGTGAAGGCTGCTGGTTGCATTCTGGGGGACAGGCTTGATCGGGCTTGAGGAACCTGGCCACCATCTGCTGGTGGTCACGTCCCCTTGCGCCGGTCCCGCCCCTCTTCCAGGCCCAGGCTTGGGTCCAGCCACGCCCCTAGCGCCACCTGCCAGGGGTCGGTTCACTGTACCTGGGTTACCACGCTAGGCCCGAAAAGGGCCACGCCTGGGGGGTCCAGCCCTTCAAAGTGGGCGTGAAGGCTGCTGGTTGCATTCCAGGAGACAGGCTTGATCGGGCTTGAGGACCCCGGCCATCTTCTGCTGGGGGTCACGTCCCCGAGCGCTGGCCACGCTCCTCTTCCCGGCCCGAGCTTGGGTCTAGCCACGCCACTAGCGCCACCTGCAGGGGGTCGGGTCACTGTACCTGGGTTACCACGCTACGCCCGAAAAGGGCCACGCGTGGTGGGTTGAGCCTCCCCGAAGCAGCCTTCTGAGTGGGCGTGAAGGCTGCTGGTTGCATTCTGGGAGACAGGCTTGATTCGGGCTTGAAGACCCCGGCCGCCATCTACTGGGTGTCACGTCCCCTTGCAACGGCCCCGCCCCTCTTCCCGGCCCAGGCTTGGGTCTAGCCACGCCCCTAGCGCCACTGGCCCGGGGGTCAGGTCACTGTACCTGGGTTACCACGCTAGGCCCGAAAAGGGCCACGCATGGGGGGTCCAGCCTCCCCGAAGCAGCGTTCTGAGTGGGCGTGAAGGCTGCTGGTTGCATTCCAGGAGACAGGCTTGATCGGGCTTGAGGACCCTGGCCGCCATCTGCAGGCGGTCACGTCCCCTTGCGCCGGCCCCGCCCCTCATCCCTCCCGGGCTTGGGTCTAGCCAGGGCACTAGCGCCACCTGCCGGGGGTCGGGTCGCTGTACCTGGGTTACCACGCTAGGCCCGAAAAGGGCCACGTGTGCGGGGTCCAGCCTCCCCAAGGAGCATTCCGAGGGGGCGTGAAGTCTGCTGGTTGCATTCTGGGAGACAGGCTTGATCTGGCTTGAGGACCCCGGCCGCCATCCTCCGGGGTTCTCGTCCCCTTGCGCCGGCCTTGCCCCTCTTCCCTCCCGAGTTTGTGTCTAGCCACGCCCCTAGCGCAATCAGCCATGGGGTCGGGGTGCTGTACCTGGGTTACCACGCTACGCCCGAAAAGGGCCACGCGTGGAGGGTCCAGCCTCCCCGAAGCAGCCTTCTGAGTGGGCGTGAAGGCTGCTGGTTGCATTCCGGGAGACAGGCTTGATCGGGGATGAGGACCCCGGCCGCCATCTGCTGGGGGTCACGTCCCATTGCGCCGGCCCCGCCCCTCTCCCGGCCCAGGCTTGGGTCTAGCCACGCCCCGAGCGCCACTGGCCCGGGGGTCAGGTCTCTGTACCTGGGTTACAACGTTAGCCCCGTATAGGGCCACACGTGGGGGTCCAGTCTCTCCGAAGCAGCCTTCTGAGTGGGAGAGAAGGCTGCTGGTTGCATTCCGGGAGACAGCCTTCATCGGGCTTGAGGACCCAGGCCGCCATCTGCTGGTGTTCAAGTGCCCGTGCGCCGGCCCCGCCCCTCTTCCCTCCCGGGCTTAGGTCTAGCCACGCCACTAGCGCCACCTGCCGGGGGTCGGGTTGCTGTACCTGGGTTACCACGCTACGCCCGATAAGGGCCACGCGTGGAGGGTCCAGCCTCCCCGAAGCAGCCTTCTGAGTGGGCGTGAAGGCTGCTGGTTGCATTCTGGGAGACAGGCTTGATAGGGCTTGAGGACCCCGGCCGCCATCTGCTGGGGGTCACGTCCCCTTGCGCCGGCCCCGCCCCTCTTCCCGGCCCAGGCTTGTGTCTAGCCACGACCCTAGCACCACTGGCCCGGGGGTCGGGTCACTGTACCTGGGTTACCACGCTAGGCCCGAAAAGTGCCACGCGTAGAGGGTTCAGCCTCCCCGAAGCAGCCTTCCAAGTGGGCGTGAAGGCTGCTGGTTGCATTCTGGGAGACAGGCTTGATCGGGTTTGAGGACCCCGGCCGCCATCTGCTGGGGTCATGTCCCCTTGGGCCGGCCCCGCCCCTCTTCCCGGCCCAGGCTTGTGTCTAGCCACGCCCCTAGCACCACCTGCCAGGGGTCGGGTCACTGTACCTGGGTTACCACGCTAGGCCCGAAAAGGGCCACGCCTGGGGGTTCCAGCCCTTCCAAGTGGGCGTGAAGGCTGCTGGTTGCATTCTTGGAGACAGGCTTGATCGGGCTTGAGGACCCCGGCCATCTTCTGCTGGGGGTCATGTACCCGCGCACTGGCCCCGCTCGTCTTGACGGCCCGAGTTTGGTTCTAGCCACGCCACTTGCACCACCTGCAGAGGGTCGGGTCGCTGTACCTGGGTTACCATGCTAGGCCTGAAAAGGGCCACGCATGGGGGTCCAGCCTCCCCGAAGCAGCCTTCTGAGTGGGAGAGAAGGCTGCTGGTTGCATTCTGGGAGACAGGCTTGATCGGGCTTGAGCACCCCGGCCACCATCTTCTGGGGGTCACGTCCCCTTGCGCCAGCCCCGCCCCTCATCCCGACCCAAGCTTGTGTCTAGCCACACCCCTAGCGAAACCTGCCCGTGGGTCAGGTCGCTGTACCTGGGCTACCACGCGATGCCCAAAAAGGGCCACACGTGGGGTTCCAGCCTCCCCGAAGCAGGCTTCTGAGTGGGCGTAAAGGCTGCTGGTTGCATTCCGGGAGACAGGCTTGATCGGGCTTGAGGACCCCGGCCGCCATCTGCTGGGGGTCACGTCCCTTGCGCCGGCCCCGCCCCTCTTCCCGGCCCGAGTTTGGGTCTAGCCACGCCACTAGCGCCACCTGCCAGGGGTCGGGTCGCTGTACCTGGGTTACCACGCTAGGCCCGAAAAGGGCCACACGTGGGGGTCCAGCCTCCCGAAGCAGCCTTCCAAGTGGGCGTGAAGGCTGCTGGTTGCTTTCTGGGAGACAGGCTTGATCTGGCTTGAGGACCCCGGCCGCCATCTGCTGGGGGTCACGTCCCCTTGCACCGGCCCCGCCCCTCTTCCCTCCCGGGCTTAGGTCTAGCCACGCCCCTAGCGCCACCGCCAGGGGTCGGGTCGCTGTACCTGGGTTACCACGCTAGGCCCGAAAAGGGCCACACGTGGGGGTCCAGCCTCCCCGAAGCAGCCTTCTGAGTGGGCGTGAAGGCTGCTGGTTGCATTCCAGGAGACAGGCTTGATCGGGCTTGAGGACCCCGGCCGCCATCTGCTGGGGGTCACGTCCCCTTGCGCCGGCCCCGCCCCTCTTCCCGCCCGGGCTTGGGTCTAGCCACGCCCCTAGCGCCACTGGCCGGGGGTCGGGTCGCTGTACCTGGGTTACCACGCTAGGCCCAAAAGGGCCACACGTGGGGGTCCAGCCTCCCCGAAGCAGCCTTCCAAGTGGGCGTGAAGGCTGCTGGTTGCATTCTGGGAGACAGGCTTGATCGGGCTTGAGGACCCCGGCCGCCATCTGCTGGGGTCACGTCCCCTTGCGCCGGCCCCGCCCCTCTTCCCGGCCCAGGCTTGGGTCTAGCCACGCCCCTAGTGCCACTGGCCAGGGGTCGGGTCACTGTACCTGGGTTACCACGCTAGGCCCGAAAAGGGCCACACGTGGGGTCCAGCCTCCCCTAAGCAGCCTTCCAAGTGGGCGTGAAGGCTCCTGGTTGCATTCTTGGAGACAGGCTTGATCGGGCTTGAGGACCCTGGCCGCCATCTGCTGGGGGTCATGTCCCCGTGCGCCAGCCCCGCCCCTCTTCCCGGCCCGGCTTGGGTCTAGCCACGCCCTAGCGCCACCTGCCAGGGGTCGGGTCGCTGTACCTGGGTTACCACGCTAGGCCCGAAAAGGGCCACACGTGGGGGTCCAGCCTCCCCGAAGCAGCCTTCTAGTGGGCGTGAAGGCTGCTGGTTGCATTCCTGGAGACAGGCTTGATCGGGCTTGAGGACCCCGCCACCATCTGCTGGGGGTCACGTCCCCTTGCGCCGGCCCCGCCCCTCTCCCGAGCCCGAGCTTGTGTCTAGCCACGCCCCTAGCGCCACCTGCCGGGGTCAGGTCGCTGTACCTGGGTTACCACGCTAGGCCCGAAAAGGGCCACACGTGGGGTTCCAGCCTCCCCGAAGCAGCCTTCTGAGTGGGCGTGAAGGCTGCTGGTTGCATTCCGGGAGACAGGCTTGATCGGGCTTGAGGACCCCGGCGCCATCTGCTGGGGGTCACGTCCCCTTGCGCCGGCCCCGCCCCTCTTCCGGCCCGGCTTGGTCTAGCCACGCCACTAGCGCCACTGGCCAGGGGTCGGGTCGCTGTACCTGGGTTACCATTCTAGGCCTAAACAGGGCCACACGTGGGGGTCCAGCCTCCCCGAAGCAGCCTTCCAAGTGGGCGTGAAGGCTGCTGGTTGCATTCCAGGGGACAGGCTTGATCGGGCTTGAGGACCCTGGCCGCCATCTGCTGGGGGTCACGTCCCTTTGCGCCGGCCCCGCCCCTCTTCCCTCCCGGGCTTGGGTCTAGCCACGCCCCTAGTGCCAGTGGCCCAGGGGTCGGGGCGCTGTACCTGTGTTACCAAGGTAGGCCCGAAAAGGGCCACAAGTGGGGGTCCAGCCTCCCCGAAGCAGAATTCCCAGTGAGCGGGAAGGCTGCTGGTTGAATTCCAGGAGAAAGGCTTGATCGGGCTTGAGGACCCCATCCGCCATCTGCAGGGGGTCACGTCCCCGCGCGCCAGCCCCGCCCCTCTTCCCGGCCCGGGCTTGGGTCTAGCCACGGCCCTAGCGCCACCTGCCAGGGGATCGGGTCGCTGTACCTGGATTACCACGCTAGGCCCGAAAAGGGCCACACGTGGGGGTCCAGCCTCCCCGAAGCAGCCTTCCAAGTGGGCGTGAAGGCTCCTGGTTGCATTCTTGGAGACAGGCTTGATCGGGCTTGAGGACCCCAGCCGCCATCTGCTGGGGGTCATGTCCCCGTGCACCAGCCAAGCCCCTCTTCCCGGCCCGGGCTTGGGTCTAGCCACGACCCTAGCCCCACCAGTCCAGGGGTCGGGTCACTGTACCTGGCTTACCACGCTAGGCCCCAAAAGGGCCACACGTGGGGGTACAGCCTCCCCGAAGCAGCCTTCCAAGTGGGCGTGAAGGCTGCTGGTTGCATTCCGGGAGACAGGCTTGATCTGGCTTGAGGACCCTGGCCGCCATCTGCTGGGGGTCACGTCCCCTTGTGCCGGCCAAGCCCCTCTTCCCGGCCCGGGCTTGGGTCTAGCCACGCCCCTTGGGCCACTGGCCGTGGGGTCAGGTTGCTGTACCTGGGTTACCACGCTAGGCCCCAAAAAGGGCCACACGTGGGGTTCCAGCCTCCCCGAAGCAGCATTCTGAGTGGGCGTGAAGGCTGCTGGTTGCATTCCAGAAGACAGGCTTGATCGGGCTTGAGGACCCCAGCTGCCATCTTCTGGGGGTCACGTCCCCTTGCGCCGGCCCCGCCCCTCTTCCCGGCCCAGGCTTGGGTCTAGCCAGGCCCCTAGTGCCAGTGGCCCAGGGGTCGGGTCGCTGTACCTGTGTTACCACGCTATGCCTGAATAGGGCCACACGTGGGGGTCCAGCCTCCCTGAAGCAGTCTTCCAAGTTGGCGTGAAGACTCCTGGTTGCATTCTTGGAGACAGGCTTGATCGGGCTTGAGGACCCCATCCGCCATCTGCTGGGGGTCATGTCCCCGTGCGCCAGCCACGCCCCTCTTCCCGGCCCGGGCTTGGGTCTAGCCACGACCCTAGCCCCACCAGTCCAGGGGTCGGGTCACTGTACCTGGGTTACCACGCTAGGCCCGAAAAGGGCCACACGTGGGGGTACAGCCTCCCTGAAGCAGCCTTCCTAGTGGGCGTGAAGGCTGCTGGTTGCATTCTTGGATACAGGCTTGATCGGGCTTGAGGACCCTGGCCGCCATCTGCTGGGGGTCATGTCCCCTTGCGCCGGCCCCGCCCCTCTGTATAGCCCGGGCTTTGGTCTAGCCACGCACCTAGTGCCACTGGCCGGGGGGTCGGGTCGCTGTACCTGGGTTACCACGCTAGGCCCGAAAAGGGCCATGCGTGGGGGGTCCAGCCCTTCCAAGTGGGCGTGAAGGCTGCTGGTTGCATTCTTGGAGACAGGCTTGATCGGGCTTGAGGACCCCGGCCGCCATCTGCTGGGGGTCACGTCCCCTTGCGCCGGCCCCGCCCCTCTTCCCTCCAGGGCTTGTGTCTAGCCACGCCACTAGCGCCACCTGCAGGGGGTCGGGTCGCTGTACCTGGGTTACCACGCTAGGCCCGAAAAGGCCACACGTGGGGGTACAGCCTCCCCGAAGCAGCCTTCTGAGTGGGCGTGAAGGCTGCTGGTTGCATTCTGGGAGACAGGCTTGATCGGGCTTGAGGACCCTGGCCGCCATCTGCTGGGGGTCACGTCCCCTTGTGCCGGCCCCGCCCCTCTTCCCTCCCGGGCTTAGGTCTAGCCACGCCCCTAGCGCCACTTGCCCGGGGGTCGGGTCCCTGTACCTGGGTTACCACGCTGGTCCCGAAAAGGGCCACACGTGGGGGGTCCAGCCTCTCCGAGGCAGCCTTCTGAGTGGGAGAGACGGCTGTGGGTTGCATTCCAGGAGACAGGCTTGATCAAGCTTGATGACCCAGGCCGCCATCTGCTGGGGGTTCTCGTCCCCTTGCGCCGGCTTTGGCCCTCTTCCCTCCCGAGTTTGTGCCTACCCACGCCCCTAGCACCACCGGCCCATGGGTCGTGTCACTGTACCTGGGCTACCACGCTAGGCCCGAAAAGGGCCACGCATGGGGGTCCAGCCTCCCCGAAGCAGCCTTCTGAGTGGGCGTGAAGGCTGCTGGTTGCATTCCAGGAGACAGGCTTTCTTGTGCCTGAGGACCTGGGCCGCCATCTGCTGGGGGTCACGTCCCCTTGCGCCGGCCCCGCCCCTCTTCCCTCTTGTGCTTGGGTCTAGCAACGCCCCTATTGCTACTGGCCCGGGGTCGGGTCGCTGTACCTGGTTTACCACGCTAGGCCCGAAAAGGGCCACGCGTGGTTGGTCCAGCCTCCCCGAAGCAGCCTTCCAAGTGGGCGTGAAGGCTGCTGGTTGCATTCTGGGAGACAGGCTTGATTCGGGCTTGAGGACACCGGCCGCCATCTACTGGGTGTCACGTCCCCTTGCAACGGCCACGCCCCTCTTCCCGGCCCAGGCTTGGGTCTAGCCACGCCCCTAGCGCCACTGGCCCGGGGGTCAGGTCACTGTACCTGGGTTACCACGCTAGGCCCGAAAAGGGCCACGCATGGGGGGTCCAGCCTCCCCTAAGCAGCGTTCTGAGTGGGCGTGAAGGCTGCTGGTTGCATTCCAGGAGACAGGCTTGATCGGGCTTGAGGACCCTGGCCGCCATCTGCAGGCGGTCACGTCCCCTTGCGCCGGCCCCGCCCCTCATCACTCCCGGGCTTGGGTCTAGCCAGGGCACTAGCGCCACCTGCCGGGGGTCGGGTCGCTGTACCTGGGTTACCACGCTAGGCCCGAAAAGGGCCACGTGTGCGGGGTCCAGCCTCCCCAAGGAGCATTCCGAGTGGGCGTGAAGTCTGCTGGTTGCATTCTGGGAGACAGGCTTGATCTGGCTTGAGGACCCCGGCCGCCATCTGCCGGGGTTCTCGTCCCCTTGCGCCGGCCTTGCCCCTCTTCCCTCCCGAGTTTGTGTCTAGCCACGCCCCTAGCGCAATCAGCCATGGGGTCGGGTTGCTGTACCTGGGTTACCACGCTACGCCCGAAAAGGGCCACGCGTGGAGGGTCCAACCTCCCCGAAGCAGCCTTCTGAGTGGGCATGAAGGCTGCTGATTGCATTCCAGGAGACAGGCTTGATCGGGGATGAGGACCCCGGCCGCCATCTGCTGGGGGTCACGTCCCATTGCGCTGGCCCCGCCCCTCTCCCGGCCCAGGCTTGGGTCAAGCCACGCCCCGAGCGCCACTGGCCCGGGGGTCAGGTCTCTGTACCTGGGTTACAACGTTAGCCCCGTATAGGGCCACACGTGGGGGTCCAGTCTCTCCGAAGCAGCCTTCTGAGTGGGAGAGAAGGCTGCTGGTTGCATTCCGGGAGACAGCCTTCATCGGGCTTGAGGACCCAGGCCGCCATCTGCTGGTGTTCAAGTGCCCGTGCGCCGGCCCCGCCCCTCTTCCCTCCCGGGCTTAGGTCTAGCCACGCCACTAGCGCCACCTGCCGGGGGTCGGGTTGCTGTACCTGGGTTACCACGCTACGCCCGAAAAGGGCCACGCGTGGAGGGTCCAGCCTCCCCGAAGCAGCCTTCTGAGTGGGCGTGAAGGCTGCTGGTTGCATTCTGGGAGACAGGCTTGATAGGGCTTGAGGACCCCGGCCGCCATCTGCTGGGGGTCACGTCCCCTTGCGCCGGCCCCGCCCCTCTTCCCGGCCCAGGCTTGTGTCTAGCCACGACCCTAGCACTACTGGCCCGGGGTTCGGGTCACTGTACCTGGGTTACCACGCTAGGCCCGAAAAGTGCCACGCATAGAGGGTTCAGCCTCCCCGAAGCAGCCTTCCAAGTGGGCGTGAAGGCTGCTGGTTGCATTCTGGGAGACAGGCTTGATCGGGTTTGAGGACCCCGGCCGCCATCTGCTGGGGTCATTTCCCCTTGCGCCGGCCCCGCCCCTCTTCCCGTCCCGGGCTTGTGTCTAGCCACGCCCCTAGCACCACCTGCCAGGGGTCGGGTCACTGTACCTGGGCTACCACGCTAGGCCCGAAAAGGGCCACGCCTGAGGGGTCCAGCCCTTCCAAGTGGGCGTGTAGGCTGCTGGTTGCATTCTTGGAGACAGGCTTGATCGGGCTTGAGGACCCCGGCCATCTTCTGCTGGGGGTCATGTACCCGCGCACTGGCCCCGCTCCTCTTTCCGGCCCGAGTTTGGTTCTAGCCACGCCACTTGCACCACCTGCAGAGGGTCGGGTCACTGTACCTGGGTTACCATGCTAGGCCTGAAAAGGGCCACGCATGGGGGTCCAGCCTCCCCGAAGCAGCCTTCTGAGTGGGAGAGAAGGCTGCTGGTTGCATTCCGGGAGACAGGCTTGATCGGGCTTGAGCACCCCCGCCACCATCTTCTGGGGGTCACGTCCCCTTGCGCCAGCCCCGCCCCTCATCCCGACCTAAGCTTGTGTCTAGCCACACCCCTAGCGAAACCTGCCCGTGGGTCAGGTCGCGGTACCTGGGCTACCACGCGATGCCCAAAAAGGGCCACACGTGGGGTTCCAGCCTCCCCGAAGCAGGCTTCTGAGTGGGTGTAAAGGCTGCTGGTTGCATTCCGGGAGACAGGCTTGATTGGGCTTGAGGACCCCGGCCGCCATCTGCTGGGGGTCACGTCCCGTTGCGCCGGCCCCGCCCCTCTTCCCGGCCCGAGTTTGGGTCTAGCCACGCCACTAGCGCCACCTTCAGGGGGTCGGGTCGCTGTACCTGGGTTACCACGCTAGGCCCGGAAAGGGCTACACGTGTAGGGTCCAGCCTCCCCAAAGCAACCTTCCAAGTGGGCGTGAAGGCTGCTGGTTGCATTCTTGGAGACAGGCTTGATCGGGCTTCAGGACCCCGGCCGCCATCTGCTGGGGGTCACGTCCCCTTGCAACGGCCCCGCCCCTCTTCCCTCCGGGCTTAGGTCTAGCCACGCCCCTAGCGCCACCTGCCAGGGGGTTGGGTCGCTGGACCTGGGTTACCACGCTAGGCCCGAAAAGGGCCACGCGTGGGGGGTCGAGCCTCCCCAAAGCAGCCTTCTGAGTGGGCGTGAAGGCTGCTGGTTGCATTCCGGGAGACAGGCTTGATCGGGCTTGAGCACCCCGGCCACCATCTGCTGAGGGTCACGTCCCCTTGCGCCGGCCCCACCCCTCTTCCCGGCCTGGGCTTGGGTCTAGCCACGCCCCTAGCACCACTGGCCCGGGTGTCGGGTCGCTGTACCTGGGCTACTACGCTAGGCCCAAAAAGGGCCACGCATGGGGGTCCAGCCTCCCCGAAGCAGCCTTCTGAGTGGGAGAGAAGGCTGCTGGTTGCATTCCGGGAGACAGGCTTGATCGGGCTTGAGCACCCCGGCCACCATCTTCTGGGGGTCACGTCCCCTTGCGCCGGCCCCGCCCCTCATCCCGACCCAAGCTTGTGTCTAGCCACACCCCTAGCGAAACCTGCCCGTGGGTCAGGTCGCGGTACCTGGGCTACCACGCGATGCCCAAAAAGGGCCACACGTGGGGTTCCAGCCTCCCCGAAGCAGGCTTCTGAGTGGGCGTAAAGGCTGCTGGTTGCATTCCGGGAAGACAGGCTTGATTGGGCTTGAGGACCCCGGCCGCCATCTGCTGGGGGTCACGTCCCGTTGCGCCGGCCCCGCCCCTCTTCCCGGCCCGAGTTTGGGTCTAGCCACGCCACTTGCGCCACCTTCAGGGGGTCGGGGCGCTGTACCTGGGTTACCACGCTAGGCCCGAAAAGGGCTACACGTGTAGGGTCCAGCCTCCCCAAAGCAACCTTCCAAGTGGGCGTGAAGGCTGCTGGTTGCATTCTTGGAGACAGGCTTGATCTGGCTTGAGGACCCCGGCCGCCATCTGCTGGGGGTCACGTCCCCTTGCAACGGCCCCGCCCCTCTTCCTGGCCCGGGCTTAGGTCTAGCCACGCCCCTAGTGCCACTGGCCCGGGGGTCGGGTCACTGTACCTGGGTTACCACGCTGGTCCCGAAAAGGGCCACGCGTGGGGTGTCCAGCCTCTCCGAGGCAGCCTTCTGAGTGGGAGAGACGGCTGTGGGTTGCATTCCAGGAGACAGGCTTGATCAAGCTTGAGGACCCAGGCCGCCATCTGCCGGGGTTCTCGTCCCCTTGCGCCGGCCTTGACCCTCTTCCCTCCCGAGTTTGTGCCTACCCACGACCCTAGCACCACCGGCCCGTGGGTCGGGTCGCTGTACCTGGGCTACCACGCTAGGCCCGAAAAGGGCCACGCATGGGGCTCCAGCCTCCCCGAAGCAGCCTTCTGAGTGGGCGTGAAGGCTGCTGGTTGCATTCCAGGAGACAGGCTTTCTTGGGCCTGAGGACCTCGGCCGCCATCTGCTGGGGGTCACGTCCCCTTGCGCCGGCCCCGCCCCTCTTCCCTCTTGGGCTTGGGTCTAGCCACGCCCCTAGTGCCACTGGAACGGGGGTCGGGTCACTGTACCTGGTTTACCACGCTAGGCCCGAAAAAGGCCACACGTGGGGGTCCAGCCTCCCCGAAGCAGCCTTCCAAGTGGACGTGAAGGCTGCTGGTTGCATTCCGGGAGACAGGCTTGATCGGGCTTGAGGACCCTAGCCACCATCTACTGGTGGTCACGTAACCCCTTGCGCCGGCCCCGCCCCTCTTCCCGGCCCGGGCTTGGGTCTAGCCACGCCCCTAGTGCCACTGGAACGGGGGTCGGGTCACAGTACCTGGTTTACCACGCTAGGCCCAAAAAGTGCCACACGTGGTTGGTCCAGCCTCCCCGAAGCAGCATTCTCAGTGGGCGTGAAGGCTGCTGGTTGCTTTCTGGGAGACAGGCTTGATCTGGCTTGAGGACCCCGGCCGCCATCTGCTGGGGGTCACGTCCCCTTGCGCCGGCCCCACCCCTCTTCCCGGCCCAGGCTTGGGTCTAGCCACACCCCAAGCGCCACTGGCCCGGGTGTCATGTCTCTGTACCTGGGTTACCACGCTAGGCCCGAAAAGGGCCACACGTGTGGGTCCAGTCTCTCCGAGGCAGCCTTCTGAGTGGGAGAGAAGGCTGCTGGTTGCATTCCGGGAGACAGGCTTCATCTGTCTTGAGGACCCCGGCCGCCATCTGCTGGGGGTCACGTGCCCATGCGCCGGCCCCGCCCCTCTTCCCTCCCGGGCTTAGGTCTAGCCACGCCCCTAGCGCCACCTGCCAGGGGGTCGGGTCACTGTACCTGGGTTACCACGCTAGGCCCGAAAAGGGCCACGCGTGGGGGTCGAGCCTCCCCAAAGCAGCCTTCTGAGTGGGCGTGAAGGCTGCTGGTTGCATTCCGGGAGACAGGCTTGATCGGGCTTGAGCACCCCGGCCACCATCTGCTGAGGGTCACGTCCCCTTGCGCCGGCCCCACCCCTCTTCCCGGCCTGGGCTTGGGTCTAGCCACGCCCCTAGCACCACTGGCCCGGGTGTCGGGTCGCTGTACCTGGGCTACTACGCTAGGCCCAAAAAGGGCCACGCATGGGGGTCCAGCCTCCCCGAAGCAGCCTTCTGAGTGGGAGAGAAGGCTGCTGGTTGCATTCCGGGAGACAGGCTTGATCGGGCTTGAGCACCCCGGCCACCATCTTCTGGGGGTCACGTCCCCTTGCGCCGGCCCCGCCCCTCATCCCGACCCAAGCTTGTGTCTAGACACACCCCTAGCGAAACCTGCCCGTGGGTCAGGTCGCGGTACCTGGGCTACCACGCGATGCCCAAAAAGGGCCACACGTGGGGTTCCAGCCTCCCCGAAGCAGGCTTCTGAGTGGGCGTAAAGGCTGCTGGTTGCATTCCGGGAGACAGGCTTGATTGGGCTTGAGGACCCCGGCCGCCATCTGCTGGGGGTCACGTCCCCTTGCGCCGGCCCCGCCCCTCTTCCCGGCCCGAGTTTGGGTCTAGCCACGCCACTAGCGCCACCTTCAGGGGGTCGGGTCGCTGTACCTGGGTTACCACGCTAGGCCCGAAAAGGGCTACACGTGTAGGGTCCAGCCTCCCCAAAGCAACCTTCCAAGTGGGCGTGAAGGCTGCTGGTTGCATTCTTGGAGACAGGCTTGATCGGGCTTGAGGACCCCGGCCGCCATCTTCTGGGGGTCACGTCCGCTTGCAACGGCCCCGCCCCTCTTCCCTCCGGGCTTAGGTCTAGCCACGCCCCTAGCGCCACTGGCCCGGGGGTCGGGTCGCTGTACCTGGGTTACCACGCTGGTCCCGAAAAGGGCCACGCGTGGGGTGTCCAGCCTCTCCGAGGCAGCCTTCTGAGTGGGAGAGACGGCTGTGGGTTGCATTCCAGGAGACAGGCTTGATCAAGCTTGAGGACCCAGGCCGCCATCTGCCGGGGTTCTCGTCCCCTTGCGCCGGCCTTGACCCTCTTCCCTCCCGAGTTTGTGCCTACCCACGCCCCTAGCGCCACCTGCCAGGGGGTTGGGTCGCTGTACCTGGGCTACCACGCTAGGCCCGAACAGGGCCACGCATGGGGCTCCAGCCTCCCCGAAGCAGCGTTCTGAGTGGGCGTGAAGGCTGCTGGTTGCATTCCAGGAGACAGGCTTTCTTGGGCCTGAGGACCTCGGCCGCCATCTGCTGGGGGTCACGTCCCCTTGCGCCATCCCCGCCCCTCTTCCCTCTTGGGCTTGGGTCTAGCAACGCCCCTAGTGCTACTGGAACGGGGGTCGGGTCACAGTACCTGGTTTACCACGCTAGGCCCAAAAAGTGCCACACGTGGTTGGTCCAGCCTCCCCGAAGCAGCATTCTCAGTGGGCGTGAAGGCTGCTGGTTGCTTTCTGGGAGACAGGCTTGATCTGGCTTGAGGACCCAGGCCGCCATCTGCTGGTGTTCAAGTGCCCGTGCGCCGGCCCCGCCCCTCTTCCCTCCCGGGCTTAGGTCTAGCCACGCCACTAGCGCCACCTGCCGGGGGTCGGGTTGCTGTACCTGGGTTACCACGCTAGGACCGAAAAGGGCCACGCGTGGAGGGTCCAGCCTCCCCGAAGCAGCCTTCTGAGTGGGCGTGAAGGCTGCTGGTTGCATTCTGGGAGACAGGCTTGATAGGGCTTGAGGACCCCGGCCGCCATCTGCTGGGGGTCACGTCCCCTTGCGCCAGCCCCGCCCCTCTTCCCGGCCCAGGCTTGTGTCTAGCCACGACCCTAGCACCACTGGCCCGGGGGTCGGGTCACTGTACCTGGGTTACCACGCTAGGCCCGAAAAGGGCCACGCCTGGGGGGTCCAGCCCTTCCAAGTGGGCGTGAAGGCTGCTGGTTGCATTCTTGGAGACAGGCTTGATCGGGCTTGAGGACCCCGGCCATCTTCTGCTGGGGGTCATGTACCCGCGCACTGGCCCCGCTCCTCTTTCCGGCCCGAGTTTGGTTCTAGCCACGCCACTTGCACCACCTGCAGAGGGTCGGGTCACTGTACCTGGGTTACCATGCTAGGCCTGAAAAGGGCCACGCATGGGGGTCCACCCTCCCCGAAGCAGCCTTCTGAGTGGGAGAGAAGGCTGCTGGTTGCATTCCGGGAGACAGGCTTGATCGGGCTTGAGCACCCCCGCCACCATCTTCTGGGGGTCACGTCCCCTTGCGCCAGCCCCGCCCCTCATCCCGACCTAAGCTTGTGTCTAGCCACACCCCTAGCGAAACCTGCCCGTGGGTCAGGTCGCGGTACCTGGGCTACCACGCGATGCCCAAAAAGGGCCACACGTGGGGTTCCAGCCTCCCCGAAGCAGGCTTCTGAGTGGGTGTAAAGGCTGCTGGTTGCATTCCGGGAGACAGGCTTGATTGGGCTTGAGGACCCCGGCCGCCATCTGCTGGGGGTCACGTCCCCTTGCGCCGGCCCCCCCCCTCTTCCCGGCCCGAGTTTGGGTCTAGCCACGCCACTAGCGCCACCTTCAGGGGGTCGGGGCGCTGTACCTGGGTTACCACGCTAGGCCCGAAAAGGGCTACACGTGTAGGGTCCAGCCTCCCCAAAGCAACCTTCCAAGTGGGCGTGAAGGCTGCTGGTTGCATTCTTGGAGACAGGCTTGATCGGGCTTCAGGACCCCGGCCGCCATCTGCTGGGGGTCACGTCCCCTTGCAACGGCCCCGCCCCTCTTCCCTCCGGGCTTAGGTCTAGCCACGCCCCTAGCGCCACTGGCCCGGGGGTCGGGTCGCTGTACCTGGGTTACCACGCTGGTCCCGAAAAGGGCCACGCGTGGGGTGTCCAGCCTCTCCGAGGCAGCCTTCTGAGTGGGAGAGACGGCTGTGGGTTGCATTCCAGGAGACAGGCTTGATCAAGCTTGAGGACCCAGGCCGCCATCTGCCGGGGGTCATGCCCCTTACGCCAGCCACGCCCCTCTTCCCAGCCCGGGCTTGGTTCTCGCCACGCCCCTAGTGCCACTGGAACGGGGGTCGGGTCACAGTACCTGGTTTACCACGCTAGGCCCAAAAAGTGCCACACGTGGTTGGTCCAGCCTCCCCGAAGCAGCATTCTCAGTGGGCGTGAAGGCTGCTGGTTGCTTTCTGGGAGACAGGCTTGATCTGGCTTGAGGACCCCGGCCGCCATCTGCTGGGGGTCACGTCCCCTTGCGCCGGCCCCACCCCTCTTCCCGGCCCAGGCTTGGGTCTAGCCACGCCCCTAGCGCCACTGGCCCGGGTGTCATGTCTCTGTACCTGGGTTACCACGCTAGGCCCGAAAAGGGCCACACGTGTGGGTCCAGTCTCTCCGAGGCAGCCTTCTGAGTGGGAGAGAAGGCTGCTGGTTGCATTCCGGGAGACAGGCTTGATCGGGCTTGAGGACCCCGGCCGCCATCTGCTGGGGGTCACGTGCCCGTGCGCCGGCCCCGCCCCTCTTCCCTCCCGGGCTTAGGTCTAGCCACGCCCCTAGCGCCACCTGCCAGGGGGTTGGGTCGCTGGACCTGGGTTACCACGCTAGGCCCGAAAAGGGCCACGCGTGGGGGGTCGAGCCTCCCCAAAGCAGCCTTCTGAGTGGGCGTGAAGGCTGCTGGTTGCATTCCGGGAGACAGGCTTGATCGGGCTTGAGCACCCCGGCCACCATCTGCTGAGGGTCACGTCCCCTTGCGCCGGCCCCACCCCTCTTCCCGGCCCGGGCTTGGGTCTAGCCACGCCCCTAGCACCACTGGCCCGGGTGTCGGGTCGCTGTACCTGGGCTACCACGCGATGCCCAAAAAGGGCCACACGTGGGGTTCCAGCCTCCCCGAAGCAGGCTTCTGAGTGGGCGTAAAGGCTGCTGGTTGCATTCTGGGAGACAGGCTTGATTGGGCTTGAGGACCCCGGCCGCCATCTGCTGGGGGTCACGTCCCGTTGCGCCGGCCCCGCCCCTCTTCCCGGCCCGAGTTTGGGTCTAGCCACGCCACTAGCGCCACCTTCAGGGGGTCGGGTCGCTGTACCTGGGTTACCACGCTAGGCCCGAAAAGGGCTACACGTGTAGGGTCCAGCCTCCCCAAAGCAACCTTCCAAGTGGGCGTGAAGGCTGCTGGTTGCATTCTTGGAGACAGGCTTGATCGGGCTTGAGGACCCCGGCCGCCATCTGCTGGGGGTCATGTCCCCTTGCAACGGCCCCGCCCCTCTTCCCTCCGGGCTTAGGTCTAGCCACGCCCCTAGCGCCACTGGCCCGGGGGTCGGGTCGCTGTACCTGGGTTACCACGCTGGTCCCGAAAAGGGCCACGCGTGGGGTGTCCAGCCTCTCCGAGGCAGCCTTCTGAGTGGGAGAGACGGCTGTGGGTTGCATTCCAGGAGACAGGCTTGATCAAGCTTGAGGACCCAGGCCGCCATCTGCCGGGGTTCTCGTCCCCTTGCGCCGGCCTTGACCCTCTTCCCTCCCGAGTTTGTGCCTACCCACGCCCCTAGCGCCACCTGCCAGGGGGTTGGGTCGCTGTACCTGGGCTACCACGCTAGGCCCGAAAAGGGCCACGCATGGGGCTCCAGCCTCCCCGAAGCAGCGTTCTGAGTGGGCGTGAAGGCTGCTGGTTGCATTCCAGAAGACAGGCTTTCTTGGGCCTGAGGACCTCGGCCGCCATCTGCTGGGGGTCACGTCCCCTTGCGCCGGCCCCGCCCCTCTTCCCTCTTGGGCTTGGGTCTAGCAACGCCCCTAGTGCTACTGGCCCGGGGGTCGGGTCGCTGTACCTGGGTTACCACGCTAGGCCCGAAAAGGGCCACACGTGGGGGTCCAGCCTCCCCGAAGAAGCCTTCCTAGTGGGCGTGAAGGCTGCTGGTTGCATTCTGGGAGACAGGCTTGATCGGGATTGAGGACCCCGGCCAACATCTTCTGCGGTTCACATCCCCTTGCGCCGGCCCCACTCCTCTTCCCGTCCCGGGCTTGGGTCTAGCCACGCCCCTAGTGCCACTGGAACGGGGGTCGGGTCACTGTACCTGGTTTACCACGCTAGGCCCGAAAAGGGCCACACGTGGGGGTCCAGCCTCCCCGAAGCAGCCTTCCAAGTGGGCGTGAAGGCTGCTGGTTGCATTCCGGGAGACAGGCTTGATCGGGCTTGAGGACCCTAGCCACCATCTGCTGGTGGTCACGTAACCCCTTGCGCCGGCCCCGCCCCTCTTCCTGTCCCGGGCTTGGGTCTAGCCACGCCCCTAGTGCCACTGGAACGGGGGTCGGGTCACAGTACCTGGTTTACCACGCTAGGCCCAAAAAGTGCCACACGTGGTTGGTCCAGCCTCCCCGAAGCAGCATTCTCAGTGGGCGTGAAGGCTGCTGGTTGCTTTCTGGGAGACAGGCTTGATCTGGCTTGAGGACCCCGGCCGCCATCTGCTGGGGGTCACGTCCCCTTGCGCCGGCCCCACCCCTCTTCCCGGCCCAGGCTTGGGTCTAGCCACACCCCTAGCGTCACTGGCCCGGGTGTCATGTCTCTGTACCTGGGTTACCACGCTAGGCCCGAAAAGGGCCACACGTGTGGGTCCAGTCTCTCCGAGGCAGCCTTCTGAGTGTTAGAGAAGGCTGCTGGTTGCATTCCGGGAGACAGGCTTGATCGGGCTTGAGGACCCCGGCCGCCATCTGCTGGGGGTCACGTGCCCGTGCGCCGGCCCCGCCCCTCTTCCCTCCCGGGCTTAGGTCTAGCCACGCCCCTAGCGCCACCTGTCAGGGGGTTGGGTCGCTGTACCTGGGTTACCACTCTAGGCCCGAAAAGGGCCACGCGTGGGGGTCGAGCCTCCCCAAAGCAGCCTTCTGAGTGGGCGTGAAGGCTGCTGGTTGCATTCCGGGAGACAGGCTTGATCGGGCTTGAGCACCCCGGCCGCCATCTGCTGGGGGTCACGTCCCCTTGCGCCGGCCCCACCCCTCTTCCCGGCCTGGGCTTGGGTCTAGCCACGCCCCTAGCACCACTGGCCCGGGTGTCGGGTCGCTGTACCTGGGCTACTACGCTAGGCCCAAAAAGGGCCACACGTGGGGGTACAGCCTCCCCGAAGCAGCCTTCCAAGTGGGTTTGAAGGCTGCTGGTTGAATTCCGGGAGACAGGCTTCATCTGTCTTGAGGACCCCGGCCACCATCTTCTGGGGGTCACATCCCCTTGCGCCGGCCCCACCCTCTTCCCGTCCCGGGCTTGGGTCTAGCCACGCCCCGAGCGCCACCAGTCCAGGGGTCGGGTCACTGTACCTGGGTTACCACGCTAGGCCCGAAAAGGGCCACACGTGGGGGTCCAGCCTCCCCGAAGCAGCCTTCCCAGTGAGCGTGAAGGCTGCTGGTTGAATTCCAGGAGACAGGCTTGATCTGGCTTGAGGACCTCGGCCGCCATCTGCTGGGGGTCACGTACCCTTGCGCCAGCCCCGCCCCTCTTCCCGGCCCGGGCTTGGGTCTAGCCACGCCCCTAGCGCCACCTGCCCGTGGGTCGGGTCACTGTACCTGGGTTACCACACTAGGCCCGGAAAAGGCCACACGTGGTGGTCCAGCCTCCCCGAAGCAGCCTTCCTAGTGGGCGTGAAGGCTGCTGGTTGCATTCCGGGAGACAGGCTTGATCTGGCTTGAGTACCCCGGCCGCCATCTGCTGGGGGTCACGTCCCCTTGCGCCTGCCCCGCCCCTCATCCCGGCCCGGGCTTGGGTCTAGCCACGGCACTAGGGCCACCAGCCTTGGGGTCGGGTCACTGTACCTAGGTTACCACGCTAGGCCCGAAAAGGGCCACAAGTGGGGGTCCAGCCTCCCCGAAGCAGCCTTCCAAGTGGGCGTGAAGGCTGCTGGTTGTTTTCTTGGTGACAGGCTTGATCGGGCTTGAGGACCCCATCCGCCATCTTCTGGGGGTCCCGTCCCCTTGCGCCGGCCCAGCCCCTCTTCCCGGCCCGGGCTTGGGTCTAGCCACGCCCCTAGCGCCACTGGCCGGGGGTCGGGTCACTGTACCTGGGTTACCACGCTAGGCCCGAAAAGGGCCACACGTGGGGGTCCAGCCTCCCTGAAGCAGCATTCTGAGTGAGCGTGAAGGCTGCTGGTTGAATTCCAGGAGACAGGCTTGATCGGGCTTGAGGACCCCATCCGCCATCTGCAGGGGGTCACGTCCCCTTTCGCCAGCCCCACCCCTCTTCCCGGCCCGGGCTTGGGTCTAGCCACGGCCCTAGCGCCACTGGTCCAGGGGATTGGGTCGCTGTACCTGGGTTACCATTCTAGGCCTAAACAGGGCCACACGTGGGGGTCCAGCCTCCCCGAAGCAGCCTTCCAAGTGGGCGTGAAGGCTGCTGGTTGCATTCCAGGGGACAGGCTTGATCGGGCTTGAGGACCCTGACCGCCATCTGCAGGGGGTCACGTCCCCTTTCGCCAGCCCCACCCCTCTTCCCGGCCCGGGCTTCGGTCTAGCCACGCCCCTAGCGCCACTGGCCCGGGTGTCGGGTTGCTGTACCTGGGTTACCACGCTAGGCCTGAAAAGGGCTACACGTGGGGGTCCAGCCTCCCCGAAGCAGCCTTCCAAGTGGGCGTGAAGGCTCCAGGTTGCATTCTTGGAGACAGGCTTGATCGGGCTTGAGGAACCCGGCCGCCATCTGCTGGGGGTCATGTCCCCGTTCGCCAGCCACGCCCCTCTTCCCGGCCCGGGCTTGGGTCTAGCCACGACCCTAGCGCCACCAGTTCAGGGGTCGGGTCACTGTACCTGGGTTACCACGATGGCCCGAAAAGGGCCACACGTGGGGGTACAGCCTCCCCGAAGCAGCCTTCCTAGTGTGCGTAAAGGCTGCTGGTAGCATTCCGGGAGACAGGCTTGATTAGGCTTGAGGAACCCGGCCACCATCTGCTGGGGGTCACGTCCCCTTGTGCCGGCCCCGCCCCTCTTCCCAGCCCGGGCTTGGGTCTTGCCACGCACCTAGCGCCACCTGCCCGTGGGTCGAGTCGCTGTACCTGGGTTACCACGCTAGGCCCGAAAAGGGCCACACGTGGGGGTCCAGCCTCCCCGAAGCAGCCTTCCAAGTGGGCGTGAAGGCTGCTGGTTGCATTCCGGGAGACAGGCTTGATCGGGCTTGAGGACCCTGGCCGCCATCTTCAAGGGGTCACGTCCCCTTGCGCTGGCCCCGCCCCTCTCCCTGGCCCGGGCTTGGGTCTAGCCACGCCCCTAGAGCCACCAGTCCAGGGGTCAGGTCACTGTACCTGGGTTACCACGCTAGGCCCGAAAAGGGCTACGCGTGGGGGAGCCAGCCTCCCCGAAGCAGCGTTCTGAGTGGGCGTGAAGGCTGCTGGTTGCATTCTGGGAGACAGGCTTGATCTGGCTTGAGGACCCCGGCCGCCATCTGCTGGGGGTCACGTCCCCTTGCGCCGGCCCCGCCCCTCTTCCCTCCCGGGCTTGGGTCTAGCCAGGCCACTAGCGCCACCTGCCGGGGGTCGGGTCGCTGTACCTGTGTTACCACGCTAGGCCCGAAAAGGGCCACGTGTACGGGGTCCAGCCTCCCCGAAGCAGCCTTCCGAGTGGGCGTGAAGGCTGCTGGTTGCATTCTGATAGACAGGCTTGATCTGGCTTGAGGACCCCGGCCGCCATCTGCCAGGGTTCTCGTCCCCTTGCGCCGGCCTTGCCCCTCTTCCCTCCCGAGTTTGTGTCTAGCCACGCCCCAAGGGCCACTGGCCCGGGGGTCGGGTCGCTGTACCTGGGCTACTACGCTAGTCCCGAAAAGGGCCACGCGTGGGTGGTCCAGCCTCCTCGAAGCAGCCTTCCAAGTGGGCGTGAAGGCTGCTGGTTGCATTCCGGGAGACAGGCTTGATCGGGCTTGAGGACACCGGACGCCATCTGCTGGGGGTCACGTCCACTTGGGCCGGCCCCACCCCTCTTCCTGGCCCGGGCTTGGGTCTAGCCACGCCCCTAGCGCCACCTGCCCGTGGGTCGGGTTGCTGTACCTGGGTTACCACGCTAGGCCCGAAAAGGGCCATGCGTGGGGGTCCAGCCTCTCCGAAGAAGCCTTCCTAGTGGGCGTGAAGGCTGCTGGTTGCATTCCGGGAGACAGGCTTCATCTGTCTTGAGGACCCCGCCCGCCATCTTCTGGGGGTCACATCCCCTTGCGCCGGCCCCACCCCTCTTCCCGTCCCGGGCTTGGGTCTAGCCACGCCGGGAGCGCCACCAGTCCAGGTGTCGGGTCACTGTACCTGGGTTACCACGCTAGGCCCAAAAAGGGCCACACGTGCTGGTCCAGCCTCCCCGAAGTAGCCTTCCCAGTGAGCGTGAAGGCTGCTGGTTGAATTCCAGGAGACAGGCTTCATCGGGCTTGAGGACCCTGGCCGCCATCTGCTGGGGGTCACGTCCCCTTGCAACGGCCCCGCCCCTCTTCCCTCCCGGGCTTAGGTCTAGCCACGCCCCTAGCGCCACTTGCCCGGGGGTCGGGTCCCTGTACCTGGGTTACCACGCTGGTCCCGAAAAGGGCCACACGTGGGGGGTCCAGCCTCTCCGAGGCAGCCTTCTGAGTGGGAGAGACGGCTGTGGGTTGCATTCCAGGACACAGGCTTGATCAAGCTTGATGACCCAGGCCGCCATCTGCCGGGGTTCTCGTCCCCTTGCGCCGGCCTTGACCCTCTTCCCTCCCGAGTTTGTGCCTACCCACGCCGCTAGCACCACCGGCCCATGGGTCGTGTCACTGTACCTGGGCTACCACGCTAGGCCCGAAAAGGACCACGCATGGGGGTCCAGCCTCCCCGAAGCAGCCTTCTGAGTGGGCGTGAAGGCTGCTGGTTGCATTCCAGGAGACAGGCTTTCTTGGGCCTGAGGACCTCGGCCGCCATCTGCTGGGGGTCACGTCCCCTTGCGCCGGCCCCGCCCCTCTTCCCTCTTGTGCTTGGGTCTAGCAACGCCCCTAGTGCTACTGGCCCGGGGGTCGGGTCGCTGTACCTGGGTTACCACGCTAGGCCCGAAAAGGGCCACGCGTGGTTGGGCCAGCCTCCCCGAAGCAGCATTCTCAGTGGGCGTGAAGGCTGCTGGTTGCATTCTGGGAGACAGGCTTGATCTGGCTTGAGGACCCCGGCCGCCATCTGCTGGGGGTCACGTCCCATTGTGCCGGCCCCGCCCCTCTTCCCGGCCCAGGCTTGGGTCTAGCCAGACCCCTAGCGCCACTGGCCCGGGGGTCATGTCTCTGTACCTGGGTTACCACGCTAGGCCCGAAAAGGGCCACACGTGTGGGTCCAGTCTCTCCGAGGCAGCCTTCTGAGTGGTAGGGAAGGCTGCTTGTTGCATTCCGGGAGACAGGCTTGATTAGGCTTGAGGACCCCGGCCGCCATTTGCTGGGGTTCACGTCCGCTTGCAACGGCCCCGCCCCTCTTCCCTCCCGGGCTTAGGTCTAGCCACGCCCCTAGCGCCACCTGCCAGGGGGTTGGGTCGCTGTACCTGGGTTACCACGCTAGGCCCGAAAAGGGCCACGCGTGGGGGAGCCAGCCTCCCCGAAGCAGCCTTCCTAGTGGGCGTGAAGGCTGCTGGTTGCATTCCAGGAGACAGGCTTGATCGGGCTTGAGGACCCCGGCCGCCATCTTCTGGGGGTCACATCCCCTTGCGCCGGCCCCACCCCTCATCCCGTCCCGGGCTTGGGTCTAGCCACGCCCCTAGTGGCACTGGAACGGGGGTCGGGTCACTGTACCTGGTTTACCACGCTAGGCCCGAAAAGAGCCACACGTGGGGGTCCAGCCTCCCCGAAGCAGCCTTCCAAGTGGGCGTGAAGGCTGCTGGTTGCATTCCAGAAGAGAGGCTTGATCGGGCTTGAGGAACCTGGCCACCATCTGCTGGTGGTCACGTCCCCTTGCGCCGGTCCCGCCCCTCTTCCAGGCCCAGGCTTGGGTCCAGCCACGCCCCTAGCGCCACCTGCCAGGGGTCGGTTCACTGTACCTGGGTTACCACGCTAGGCCCGAAAAGGGCCACGCCTGGGGGGTCCAGCCCTTCCAAGTGGGCGTGAAGGCTGCTGGTTGCATTCCAGGAGACAGGCTTGATCGGGCTTGAGGACCCCGGCCGCCATCTGCAGGGGGTCACGTCCCCGAGCGCTGGCCCCGCTCCTCTTCCCGGCCGGAGCTTGGGTCTAGCCACGCCACTAGCGCCACCTGCAGGGGGTCGGGTCACTGTACCTGGGTTACCACGCTAGGCCCGAAAAGGGCCACGCCTGGGGGGTCCAGCCCTTCCAAGTGGGCGTGAAGGCTGCTGGTTGAATTCCAGGAGACAGGCTTGATCGGGCTTGAGGACCCCGGCCATCTTCTGCTGGGGGTCATGTACCCGCGCACTGGCCCTGCTCCTCTTTCCGGCCCGAGTTTGGTTCTAGCCACGCCACTTGCACCACCTGCAGAGGGTCGGGTCGCTGTACCTGGGTTACCATGCTAGGCCTGAAAAGGGCCACGCATGGGGGTCCAGCCTCCCCGAAGCAGCCTTCTGAGTGGGAGAGAAGGCTGCTGGTTGCATTCCGGGAGACAGGCTTGATCGGGCTTGAGCACCCCGGCCACCATCTTCTGGGGTTCACGTCCCCTTGCGCCAGCCCCGCCCCTCATCCCGACCCAAGCTTGTGTCTAGCCACACCCCTAGCGAAACCTGCCCGTGGGTCAGGTCGCGGTACCTGGGCTACCACGCGATGCCCAAAAAGGGCCACACGTGGGGTTCCAGCCTCCCCGAAGCAGGCTTCTGAGTGGGCGTAAAGGCTGCTGGTTGCATTCCGGGAGACAGGCTTGATTGGGCTTGAGGACCCCGGCCGCCATCTGCTGGGGGTCACGTCCCGTTGCGCCGGCCCCGCCCCTCTTCCCGGCCCGAGTTTGGGTCTAGCCACGCCACTAGCGCCACCTTCAGGGGGTCGGGTCGCTGTACCTGGGTTACCACGCTAGGCCCGAAAAGGGCTACACGTGTAGGGTCCAGCCTCCCCAAAGCAACCTTCCAAGTGGGCGTGAAGGCTGCTGGTTGCATTCTTGGAGACAGGCTTGATCGGGCTTCAGGACCCCGGCCGCCATCTGCTGGGGGTCACGTACCCTTGCAACCGCCCCGCCCCTCTTCCCTCCGGGCTTAGGTCTAGCCACGCACCTAGCGCCACTGGCCCGGGGGTCGGGTCGCTGTACCTGGGTTACCACGCTGGTCCCGAAAAGGGCCACGCGTGGGGTGTCCAGCCTCTCCGAGGCAGCCTTCTGAGTGGGAGAGACGGCTGTGGGTTGCATTCCAGGAGACAGGCTTGATCAAGCTTGAGGACCCAGGCCGCCATCTGCCGGGGTTCTCGTCCCCTTGCGCCGGCCCTGACCCTCTTCCCTCCCGAGTTTGTGCCTACCCACGCCGCTAGCACCACCGGCCCATGGGTCGGGTCGCTGTACCTGGGCTACCATGCTAGGCCCGAAAAGGGCCACGCATGGGGATCCAGCCTCCCCGAAGCAGCCCTCTGAGTGGGCGTGAAGGCTGCTGGTTGCATTCCAGGAGACAGGCTTTCTTGGGCCTGAGGACCTCGGCCGCCATCTTCTGGGGGTCACGTCCCCTTGCGCCGGCCCCGCCCCTCTTCCCTCTTGGGCTTGGGTCTAGCAACGCCCCTAGTGCTACTGGCCCGGGGGTCGGGTCGCTGTACCTGGGTTACCACGCTAGGCCCGAAAAGGGCCACACGTGGGGGTCCAGCCTCCCCGAAGCAGCCTTCTGAGTGGGCGTGAAGGCTGCTGGTTGCATTCCGGGAGACAGGCTTGATCTGGCTTGAGGACCCCGGCCGCCATCTGCTGGGGGTCACGTCCCCTTGCGCCTGCCCCGCCCCTCATCCCGGCCCGGGCTTGGGTCTAGCCACGCCCCTAGTGCCACTGGAACGGGGGTCGGGTCGCTGTACCTGGGTTACCACGCTAGGCCCGAAAAGGGCCATGCGTGGGGGGTCCAGCCCTTCCAAGTGGGCGTGAAGGCTGCTGGTTGCATTCTTGGAGACAGGCTTGATCGGGCTTGAGGACCCCGGCCGCCATCTGCTGGGGGTCACGTCCCCTTGCGCCAGCCCCGCCCCTCTTCCCTCCAGGGCTTGTGTCTAGCCACGCCACTAGCGCCACCTGCAGGGGGTCGGGTCGCTGTACCTGGGTTACCACGCTAGGCCCGAAAAGGGCCACACGTGGGGGTACAGCCTCCCCGAAGCAGCCTTCTGAGTGGGCGTGAAGGCTGCTGGTTGCATTCTGGGAGACAGGCTTGATTGGGCTTGAGGACCCTGGCCGCCATTTACTGGGGTTCACGTCCCCTTGCGCCGGCCCCGCCCCTCTTCCCGTCCCATGCTTGGGTCTAGCCACGCCCCTAGTGCCACTGGCCCGGGGGTCAGGTCTCTGTACCTGGGTTACAACACTAGCCCCGAAAAGGGCCACGCGTGTATTGTCTAACCTCCCCGAAGCACCCTTCCAATTGGGCGTGAAGGCTGCTGGTCCCCTTGCGCCGGCCTTGACCCTCTTCCCTCCCGAGTTTGTGCCTACCCACGCCCCTAGCACCACCGGCCCATGGGTCGTGTCACTGTACCTGGGCTACCACGCTAGGCCCGAAAAGGGCCACGCATGGGGGTCCAGCCTCCCCGAATCAGCCTTCCTAGTGGGCGTGAAGGCTGCTGGTTGCATTCCAGGAGACAGGCTTGATCGGGCTTGAGGACCCCGGCCGCCATCTTCTGGGGGTCACATCCCCTTGCGCCGGCCCCACCCCTCATCCCGTCCCGGGCTTGGGTCTAGCCACGCCCCTAGTGGCACTGGAACGGGGGTCGGGTCACTGTACCTGGTTTACCACGCTAGGCCCGAAAAGAGCCACACGTGGGGGTCCAGCCTCCCCGAAGCAGCCTTCCAAGTGGGCATGAAGGCTGCTGGTTGCATTCTGGGAGACAGGCTTGATCTGGCTTGAGGAACCTGGCCACCATCTGCTGGTGGTCACGTCCCCTTGCGCCGGTCCCGCCCCTCTTCCAGGCCCAGGCTTGGGTCCAGCCACGCCCCTAGCGCCACCTGCCAGGGGTCGGTTCACTGTACCTGGGTTACCACGCTAGGCCCGAAAAGGGCCACGCCTGGGGGGTCCAGCCCTTCCAAGTGGGCGTGAAGGCTGCTGGTTGCATTCCAGGAGACAGGCTTGATCTGGCTTGAGGACCCCGGCCGCCATCTGCAGGGGGTCACGTCCCCGAGCGCTGGCC
>NW_024467101.1:13888417-13892035 GCF_017591425.1 Ochotona curzoniae | reverse complement strand
TTTGTTGTGTGTTTGTCGCGCATCGGTGTGAGGGTGTTGAGAGCAGGCGGGTGTTGGTGTTCGGGGTCCCGTTGCTGTTTTGAGTGGGTTTTGCCTGTGTGGGTGTGGGCGTGTGTTATGGGTTCGTGGCTCAGCTGTTGTGTTGTGGGCGGGGGGCGTCGTGGAGAGTGGATGGGGGGTGACTAAGGAGTGTTTATCTTATTGGGTGTGCTGCAACTCAAAAAGCGACAAAAGAGAAAAGACGGCTTTGAAGAAGCCGGAAGGGGCTATCGAGGTTGGGTGTGGGGGGTGTGTGGGTTGGTGTGTGTTGTCTGTGAGTGTGTGCGGTGCTGAATACATTGCCTTTGTGAGACCGAAGAGCAGAGAAAGAGAGAGAGCTCGCAGATCCTCATCGCGTGTTTCTGTGTTAGTTGTTTGTAGTGCATGAGAGTTAGCTGCACCTAGTGTATGTGTTGTTTTGTGTTGTTTGTTGGTTTGGTTGGCGTTTGTTGTGTGTTGTGCGCGAGCTGAGGAGGCGAGAAGAGAGAGAGCGAAGAGAGAGAGAGTCGCGAGAGAGAGAGATCAGCAGGAGCTCGCATTTTGGTGTGTTTTTGGGTGTTGATTTTAGTGCTTGATTTTGTGTTAGTGTGCAGGTGAAAGGCGGAATGCAGGATGAGGTGCTGGTGGTGAACTGCGGTGAATGGGGTTATGTGGTTTGGGGGTTGTTGTATGGGTGTTGTGGGTTGCTTGCGTAAGTTGGTTGTGGTTGTGGTTGTTGTGTTTGATGGGCACTGGAGAGTGTTAGGTTGAGGTGGTTGTTGTGAGCGGAGAGCAGAGGGGGGTATGAGTTTGGGGGGTGTGATGCTGTGTGTTGTGTGTTGGTCGTGTGTTGGGGTTGTTTGTTTTTGTTGTTAGAGTGTGCATGGATGCAGCGTAGCGAGGCGTGACGTGAACTTGTTGAGCACGAAGCGAACGAGCGAGGGCGAGCGAGTGTGTGGGCGGGGAGTGTGTTGTCTTGTGGTCGTGTGTGTGGGGGGTGTTGTGGTGGTGTTGCTTGTGCAGGTTTTGATGAAGATGAGGAGGACGCAACCTTGGTGTGTTTGGGTGTTAGGAGAGTGGGTGTTGTTGTTTGTGATTTTGCGGTCTATCTTTAGGCCCCTTAGCATACAATTTTTGTTGGAATTGAATTTGCTTGTTTGTGAGCCGATGCGCGCGCGCCTCAGCCGCTCAGGCGCCATAGAGACTGTGTTGTGGTCAAGTCTGCACGTTGATGGCGTTTTGTGGGGTTAGATTAGGAAGAGCTCTCTACGCTCTCTCGCGCTTTTTGAGAACGAGGTTGACAGAAAAGGACATTAGTGGCTTTTGCTTGTTTGTGGAGTGTGCTGCCGTTGATGTGCGCCAGGTGATGCCGTGTTTGTTTGCTGGGTTAGAGCCGCGGAGCTTTTGTTTTAGTGGTTGTGTGGCAGCACGGCATGTTGTGCGATGAGCTTATTTACGTGGTCGAGCCCTTGGGGTTGTTAGGAGAGCTTTTTTTGTTGTGTAGAGCGAGGGACTGACGCGAAAGCGACAGTCGACGCCTGCTCCTCAGCTGCGAATTGGTAGAGTGTGTTTGATGAGGTGTGGTGCGTTTTGTAGTTTGGATGCTTTGTAGTTTGATGAGCTTATGCATGCCCAAGTAGCTTAGCACCAGCCAAGAGATAGATGTAGAGAAAAGAGAGAGCATAGGTAGATGCACCAGAAGAGCGCAGGAAGTAGGGAGAAATTGTAGAAAAGGAACGACTAGAGAGTAAAGAATGATGCTGTATTGAAAGAAGTGAGAAATAAATAGACAGTCGCAAGAGAAGAACGTATGCGCTCGCTCCTCTCTCTCTCTCTCTTCTCTCTCCTCTCTCTCTCTCTCTTCTTTTCTTTTGGACGGGGATTTTAGTAGATAGTTATAGTATGGAATTGAGATCTTTAAGCAAGTGGTTGAGTTCGGTTTAGGGGATTTTAAGAATAGTACTTAGGATGTAGAGATTTTGAAATAAATGATCTGTGTAGTTATTTATTGATGAGTAGATGAACTAGTGGAGTAGTAGTTGGTTGTGTGTGTGTGTCGGTGGGGTGGTGATATTAGGTATCGAATAGTGGTGATAGACTGGGGGTGCATGATGCAATTATTGATATGATTATTGATTGAGCTTGTGCGCGCAAGACGACGAAGAGGAGCGAGAGTAATTTCCCTTCTCGCCCCCTCTCCTCTCTTCCCACTTACTCTTCTGTTTTGGTTTATGTGTCCTGTTCCTTGTGTTTGGTGTTGTTGTCCCCTCGTCTCTCTTTTTGGAGGGGGAGATATAGAAGAAGAAGAAGAAGAGGAGGATTGAATATTTGTCCTTACTCTTTCACAGAGTATGATTGTGAATAGAGGTAGGTTGTTTTGAAGAAAGAGTAGACTTTTTTTAGTGGGGGATGGGGGGTTATAGTGCATGCTCGGTATTGGTTGCTTGGTAGGGGGGGGGAAGAGGCTCTCTCTTTTTAGATCAGTGGCTGTTCTTGTTTTGGTATGTGTCTCGCGCGTGGTGTGTTGATGTTTGTGATTTGCTGCTGTTTTGTAGGGGTTCGTGAGTAGTAAGGTTGTTGTGTTGATTTGGTAGTGCATGACGCGTTGTGTTGGACGCTAGCAGAGAGCGGGAAGACGAGCGACAGCAGGGAGAAAATCAACGGAGAAGAGGCGGTGGGACGCGCAGCACAGACCAGGGGTATGTCCCCGCTACTTTCTTTTTTTAGAGTTTTTTTACTTGTTTTAGCGATATTTTGATAATGAGCAGGTGAGCTCTTTGCTGCTGGTTCGGTGTATGGATTGGATCGATTAGATAGATTTGTAGAGAGGAGCGTACGTAGGCGTAGGCTTGTGCTGATTGAAAACAAAGGAAAAAAGATGTAGAGCTTTGCCTTCTTTTGAGCCAGCCTAAGAAGAGCTTCTCTTCTCACTCTCTCTCCTCAGCTCTCTCTTCTCTCTCTCACTTCTATTTTTTAGAGATAGATGAATTTTATAGTGTTGAAGGGGTAATAGCTAGCTGCTAGATTGAGCTCCCAGTAGCTCTCTGCATAGAGGTTGTGCGCTCTCTATTTTAGAGAGAATAGTTTGATGTGCGTTTCGGTGATGGGGGTTGTATGAGTTTGTTAATTTTGTTGTTGTGTTGTTGTGATTGTTGGTTGAATTGTTGTGAGCTGTGTGTGGTGACGAGCGATTCGAGACCCAAAAACGAAGACGAAGAAGAGAGAGCAGAAGAAGAAATAGGAGAGAAGTAGACCGCCGGCCACGCTCTTACTTTTGTTGGAGAAGTTGAGCTTCTTACATATGATGATCGAGTACTCTGTATATTGTGCTTTGCTGGGTATGATATGATGCTGTCCATGGATTGATGTTGTGTGTGCTGGCGGTGCCTGTGGGGGTGGGGGGTAGGGTTGTGGGTGTTTGTTGCTGGGTTTGGTTGGGTTGGTATGTGTGGTGGCTGTGTTGGAGTGTTGGGGGGTTTGTTGAGAGCGAGTGACGGACGGAGAGAGAGAAGCGAAGAACGAAAGAGAAGACAAGAGTAAGCAAAACAAAGAGAAGACAGAACCAAAAGAGTGATGAGCCGAGAGATGTGGGGGTGTGGT